>NC_070591.1:28714044-29014044 GCF_027409825.1 Scomber japonicus | reverse complement strand
AAAGACAGGATCCAGTAGAGAGATGAGAGAGAAGACCGCACCATCATATCCTCTCCAAAATAAGAAGAGGGACGGCACAGTCACACCTTAATAAAAAATGTCCTTTTTGGGGGGGGGGGTAGGATGGCGCTCCTCATACTTCACACAATAGGCACAAGTCTCCATCTCTCTCTCATTGTAGAATTGAAATAGCCCTTCTCATCAAAGATCCCCTCGAGCTCATCTGCCAGGGTAAGAAATGAGTGATTTCGCCCATCTTCTTCATCTCATTTCAATCTCAAGTCATGTCACTTTCTCTCACTTATTACCATTCAGTATTATTCTGGCTTTTATGAATTTACCTGGCTTCAATACATTGTCTTCAGCGCCTCATTTGTGGCGCTATTATAGTTTCTTGGGAGGAAGCTCAGAGCTGTTGTTTGCCGGGTTAGTCGGCTTTTCACATGTCTGGGACGAGAAGTAATTTGAAGTATATGAATTTAGACACGTTTTGACCTTTGTCCAACTAAGAGTATGTATGACACACTTGATTTTTTTTAGCCATCTCCATATCAAGAAAACTCTTAGATATGCACGAACTGGGATATTGGTGTCAAATTCTCTATAAATTCAATACAATCAACAGCAGTAGATAGAAATAGACACATAAAGAACACATCATTTCTATCATGTCACTCAGATTACTATCACATAGCTCTAACTGACCGACTGTAGCTCTATCACACAGAGACAGGAGAATGTGCTGATGTGTAATGTCAGGTGACTGGCCTGGCTTTTGGTTGAAACTGTCTGATTCCTTCTTCCCCCCATTTTTTTTACATTATTTACGCATCTGGAGAACAGGTCTCAATTCTGAAACACTTAAAAAAAAAAGATGCTGGTGGAATCCTCATCAAAGTTTGAGCAGTCTGACTTGTACAACAGACACTGAAGCGAGACAGGATGGGTCTATTGTAGGAGACAGAATGGAAAAGTAGTGGTGATGGTAACAATACACCATGACTACTGCTATGTAGAATCACTTTCAAAGTAACCTACATCACCCAAATAGTAAATATCTTGTGTATTAGGTTACTCATACTTTCAGGTTAACTACCACCAAACAGGATGAACGGCATCCGGACATTATTTGTTCATTTTTGTCGACAAAACGATCATACCACAGAGTGTGTTTAGAGGCTGTTCTGTCAAATGTATCACACACTCCTAACTTGCACTACTTGATGGAGTTTGCCATGTTGTCACTAGTTTCCTTCAGGTGTCTTCAGGTCAGTTTTGACCCAGGCGGACAACATGTGTAATTATGTGCAGCCACTAAGAAATTTGAAATGGTTTCAAAATAGTATCATGACTAAACTCAGACTCATGACACATACCAGTCTGATAATCCGTCGACAAATCATCACATTTTCTCTGATCTTCAATTCAGTTAAAATATGTCATGATTTAGCTTTTTTTAAACTCAAAAATTAGATGTAATTTGATTTAAATGAGGCCAGTTGACCATCATTTCCAAAAATAGGCCATGTGTAAAACCTGTGATAATAAGTTGGAACAAAGTTGGCTTAAAAAGGTCAAACACAGATTTAATACCTTATACTTTATACACTTTATATGTCAAACCAGACTGGGTCAATTTTGACCCCAGAGGCCAAAAGTTGCACGGTCAAAGTTTCTATCCATTTTGGACTCGAAGTTGGGATTAAATGACAATTCTCATCCTTGGAAACGGCAGTTCACAAAAAATTCACCAGAATACGCAATTGGTAGCTGTGAAAATTATTAAAATAATTCCAGATTGATTTATTTTTATTTAAATTAAAGATAGTTTACCCTTCAGGTGAGATTGATATACATTTTTTAACCTAACTCTCAGCAAGAAAGCAAATAAGCATATTTCTAAAAACTTTTCTTCACTATCTTACTTTACTTTTCAAAACATGTTAATTTTTCCAGTTACTGACCTTCCTGGTGTAGATTAAATGAATAATTGTACTAAAGAAGAACTAAAGAAAATAGCCGATTACATATCTAGTAGAAAATGTTATTCAAATTCATCAACACCTTAAAGTACTGTCACATTTTAGCATAATGTAGTACAGGTCAGCAGTGATTATAAAACATGCAGTTTAATGGATGTTTGTCAGTCAGCCATATTCATGTTTCTCCATTTGGGATCAAGTGTGTGTGTGTGTGTGTGTGTGTGTGTGTGGGGGGGGGGGGGGGGTCATCTTTTGTCATGGTATTTTTATGTGTATGTGTGTCAGTCAGATCAGCATCGGAGTGTTACAATTGGTGTTTGCCCTCTCGACTCTCCAACTCTCCTTGGTGGCAGAAGCAGGTGTTGATGCTGCCTCTATTGAAAGTGTGGCTCACACCATTTAAAAAGTGAGGACACACTCGGCTGTTTTGCATATGTTGGGGGTTCCGGGGTCTCGGCACACACTCCAGTCCGTCTGGGTGGGGTTCGATCACTAACACGTCAAATTCACTGAAGTTTCTCTTGCTCTTTTCTTTCTCCTTACTTGTGCCTCTTTTGCATATCTCAACCTTAAAATTCACGTTTTATTTTTACTGTGATTCTGTCTGATTCTGTCATTTATTTGCTCTCTTCCATCTTTTTCTCCTTTTTCTTCCAAACAATATGTCCCATGCATTATTGGGCGTCTTCTGCCTTCTCTGTGAAGAGATGAACTTGTTCTGAAGAAGACTTGAGATATGTATATATTTCTACAGTTGCTACCTGTGTCATTTAATGAAACCAGGGCCCAAATATTTCTTCAGCTTCAGTTAAAAATAATGGTCACCTCTGATGAATCCCAGTCTTCTAAATGCTAAAATATCTTCAGTATTTTTATTTTTTACCTTTTTGGTGTATTTTTTAATGTATAGTCATAGATGGATTACAATGCAAATTCATGGACACAGGCCCAGGGGCCCAACAGGTCAGGGGTCTTTGGGCCAGAACTAGAGTTACCAACTTTTCTTATTAGAAATTCAAAGGAGCCACTGTGTTTCTGCTAAACTCAATCCACATCCTTTTATATTTAGTATTTCCTGTACTGATTACAATCTGATACATGGTGCCTATTTGTGTAGCAGCACTAAACCTATAATAACATGAATAAAGCATAAATGCGTTGGAGAGGTGAATAACTTTAAGCAAGTATAAACTACATCACAGGTCTCATATGTGTGTTATATCTTCTACCTTCTGAATCACTTCAAATATTCCAAAACATGGAATTTGGATGATTAATAACATTAATAACATTATGTCTACAGAACAAAACAGGTGTAACTCACCTTTAAGGGGAAACCGCACAAGTTATGAAATGATGAATGAAGGCAAATACTTGAGTCCAAATATTTAGTGAATACTTTAAACAGCATCACCCAGAGTCATGTTAGTGAAGTTGAGCGAAATATTTGTAGCATTAACTAACATTAACTGTTGAAGCAACACACACTGCATCACTTCACTAAACAGTGATCTTCATCAAGAGTACTTACATTATCTGTCAGTTGTGTTCAATACTGCATTTCTATGAATGGTTTGCCCCCTTTTAAAGTTCAAATGCTTTATTGTCATCTTTATTGTCATTGTATAGCACAATGAAAAGACTTTTATGACAACCCAGAGGTGCATTTAAAATGAATACAGACTAGAGCTAAACAGCAGAATAATTGTTGACAAAATTGCTCACTATGTCGACAGTGATGCCAGACTCAATGTCAGCAGCATAGCTTATTATTGCACATATAGTAGACAGTGTATTGCACATTCCAACATTTCTTATTGTACATATTCAGTGTTTTGTTGTCTGAAGTGAAGATTTCCTAGCTTTATAAAACACTTGAGACGACCTGCTTTCATTTCTACAGTAAGAAAAAGACAGTTTTAAGTCATTATTAATAACTTTACTATTAATACACAATTATTATAGGTCTCTCTATGGATCTCAGAAACATTACAAGTGTAATGACAGTGAAAAGTGATATGAGTTGTGCATGGGTATTTTCCTGATTGATTAATTATTTCATAGCTAATCAATTCATCTGCCACAACACACTTTAATAGTTATCTATTATAGATTAGAAAGCAACACATATTCAGTTTTGAGCAGCTAGAGCAAAATATGTTTTAATTAATTAATTTTCCTTTCTTTTTTTTTGCTGATTACATTTCTGTGGATAAACTGACCAGTAGTTTCAGATATGCTGAACCAGCTGTTTGTGAGTTCCTCCAGAGGTTTAACTCACCCTTTCATACCTGCTGCCCCCCCCTCCCACTCCCTCCCTCTCTCTCTCCTTTCAAAACAGGTTGAATAAATTGAACCTCTCCCCTTACTCACCCTCCACCAAAAAAACACATATGGGACCACCTCTCATCCTTCTCTTCATTATCCATTCTTTCCGCCCCTCTTCTTTTTTCCCCCTCTCCCTCTCTCTTTTCTTGCAGCTCCTCATCTTCTCTCCCTCCCTCCCTCCCTCTCCACTCGTCTGTCGGTCCGTCTGGCACCTCGAGCACCGCTAAGCCTTCAACCAGTGTCAAAACGTACGGAGCTGGAACAGTGGCTCTGCTGTGTTTAGGTGGTGGCATTCATACACACACACACACACACACACAGGCACTCACGCAGAAGGAAATACAACCATTCGCACTCCGAACACACACTTGTTTATACACTGGCACGCAAAGACACACATGCAAACACAAGTTGAGGCTCGTACAAAGATGATCTGTCACACACACACACACACACACGCTTTACAGTATGTGGATAATAAACAGCAGAGCAGCAGAACATCAGTCACATGTGTTTGCATTATGGCATGGAGACAGATATGACACAAACCAACCCCTTACCAACAACACATTACACACACACGCACACACACACACACACACACGCACATGATACTGTGAGTTATTGAGTCAGACAAGTCAAAGCTTTCCAAAGTTGGTGTGTGTGTGTGTGAGAATGTGTGTGTGTGTGTGTGTGTGTGTGTGTGTAATAATCCATTGGTTCTGTTCTGTGCTGATTCCGGGCACTAAGCCCTGCCACAATTATTCAAATCCAGGCTTTTAGTTGCAGCACACCTCTCTCCATGGGCCTATGAGCCGGTAATCTTGCCTTTGGCCCTGCATTTCAAATGGCCTTAACTCCCATAAGGAATGCATATGAAGAGGAGCCACTAGTGGCTTAATCCGCCCTGTTTAAGTTGCTGAAACGTACACCTGTCACGCCGTCTCGCACCGGAGCTTGTGGCTACTGATAGCTGGGCTGTAAATCCAAAGGCATGTAGCTTTTTTAGCCCCCTTTTTTTTATTTTGAGAAAAATATTATCATGCTGTTTGGTGGGGAGGTGTGTGTGGGGTGTAGAGGGGAGAGAAGACCCCCCCTTCCCCTCCTCGTCCTAACACCGTGTCATTTTTTTCTCCCCTCTCAACTAAATCTCGGCTCGTTTTGAATTTTTAAAATATTTTTTTCCATCCGTCAGTCTGACTCATTTTATTTCCACCCCTCTTTCCCATTTATCTGTTTGTACCTTTGTCTCACTTTCACTTTTACTAGTGGCTTTATTCCTTTGTTTAATATAGTTTTAATGTATATTAAAATGACACAAATGACATTAAAATGACCAAAATCGATAGTTTCTTATATTATGTATTACATATTTTAAAGACAAGGCAAATGTATTGACATCAACACTTTTCAACAGTGAGGCAATTTAAACATAAAACGCATCAAGACAGGATATAAAAGCAACACATGACAATATAAAAATACATTTAAATATGATTAAATTAAATACATATAATAATTATGAATAAAAAAAGTCAATAGAATGATATAAGATGCCAGCTCTGGTGTATTCAGTGACACCTGTGGCACATGAAGAAGCACAGAGCTGCAGTCAACATGTTTGGCCATGAGGGAGATTAGTCTAGACCTGCTCTGTGTGGAAAGTGCCTTGAGTTAACTTCTGTTGTGATTCAGCGCCGTATGAATAAATCTGAACTGAACTTGAATTGAACTTGAACTGAGGCGTTTCCTGTTCAAAATGTTCAGGATCAGCTGTTTTTTCTCTTTCAAAGGATGTAATGACACGACACGCTGCATGCGCATGTGAATAAATGATGTGCACGTGCATTGTTTTCTGTGAATTAAAGGGCATTGAAATGAAGTGCAGGGAGGATGGGCTCCACCACTGACAGTGTATACTAATCTATAGAGTGGGAACATACTAATGAGTGGAAATGCATCTGAATGATTCATTCATTTCTGAAATCTGAATGATTAGTTTCTTGATTTTAGGCTGCCAACTCACACCTGGCCAGGGACTACAGATGAAAACTAGTCTATAAACTAATTCTGGCATATTATATAAATGTTTATTAACATACACTGTCCCTGACAAATAAACAGGTAAAATACAAATAAATAAAATAAATAAAGAGTTCTCTGTTCACTAAATCTTCTGTCTAAATATGAGAAATAACAGAAAGCACAATGATGATATGTGAGAAGATATTCTGCTATAATATTTGTGGGTCATATGTGAAATATTATAGTTTGACGAAATAATCCTAACTCTAAATCCTTTTATTATTTGTTTACTAGTGCTTTCCACTGCATCTCTTGGTCTTCAAAGGATGGAGTTCTTAAATAGAGTTAGACACTCACAAATTTCATGTATGCAGGTTGAATGTTGGTAGTTGATAGTTTACCCATACATGTCACCACACAGCCAATCAGCTGGTTGATGTACATACTGCAGATGTGTAATTTTCATTTTTATTCATTTTTTCCATTTTCCTTAAAATAGATCCCAGTTGGGATTGTAACTTTATCTATTTAACTATATTAGTGGTTTAGAGTCAGTGTGCAGGCTGTAATGGTCTCATCAGTGAGTCCAGTGTTATCACAGCTGATACAGATGATGGTAAAAAGTAAGATTAAAAAGACAAAAGAATTTTGTCTCAATAGAAAGATAGCAGACATGGTTTGAGGAAACGAAAAGCAGCATCTCCACCAGAAGGCCCCAGCTACCTATTACAGCCAAAAAAAGGAAGAGAATACTCACTGCTTTGTCCACACACAACCGCACACACGCACACGCACACACACACACACACACACACTCCTCGGCTCACACACTCTCAGTGTCTGTGGCAAGGACAGCGATCAGCTCAGGACAGCTGCACAGCAGCCTCAGGTAAGACAGAAACTCCCAGCCTCTTACACAAGGGACCAGCATGTACTCGACATCTGTCGACACAAACGCACACAGACACAAACACGGACACACATACACACACTTTGAACTTTTTTTTTTTCTTGGCTAACAACAAGCTTTTGTTTGAGCCGGCCACAATATGCTTCAAGTAGACAACTTTGCAACTTGGTACAAATCTCCCGAACTCTCATAAGAGCTGATCAGAGCATGTGGTCCCCCCCCCACCGCACACACACACACACACGGTCAGCCTCCCAGCGCTCTTCAGCTGGCATGTGTTGGGCCCAGCGGCTGCTTGTTGCCAGGCTGTCTGGGCCTGGACTTTTACCCAGAAGAGGGACACAGCCAATGGGCTGATGCTGTACCCGTGGCCCAGGCCTGAAATGAGGCCTTTAGAGGTTTAGTCCCTCCAGTATGTGTGTGTGTGTGTGTGTGTGTGTGTGTGTGTGTGTGTGTGTGTGTGTGTGTGTGTGTGTGTGTGTGTTAATATCGCTGTATGCATTGGCAGTGATGAGTTGGCCATCTGGTAATCTGGCCCTTCTAGGACCACACATAGCATTACAGTAGTCTTACAGCTGCCACAGCTATTTACAGGCCCACACACTCGCAGGGACACAGGCACACACACACACACACACATAGTACAACCCCAGAAGCTACACATAGAGGTATACACCCATATACACACTCAGGCTGAGGAACACAGCCGTACACTCAGAGAAATACATACATAGGCAGAGGCAAACTAACACACACACAGGCAGAGGTTTTCGAAAATTATTTTTACAAACATAGTGACAGACACACACACCTTAAACATGCACACAGAGGAACACACACACACACACACACACACACACGTACACACAGATGCAGGCATACTAAGACTGTGACACTTTGCTGCCCTGCATTCTGTTCCGCTTTGTCCATATTCTTATGTAATTTACCAAAAAAAAAAGTGACGCGTTGTTTGTGCTGCTATGTGATCCGCGGCCACCTAATGTTCTCCACCACCTGCTCGGTGTTTGGAGTCGAGGTCTTAACGCGACGGCGTGGGCGACACCGGACAGACCGAGTGCAGAACAGCCAGTGACTCACCGGGGCTTCAAATAAAAAAAGCCGATCCAGAGAAATAATTGAAAATAAGAGGCCTTTATGTAAGGTGAATGCAGCTAATGAGCAGTCGGCATTTGAATCTTTTTGTTCCGCCTCATGGCTTTCTGTGACTGTATTTTTTCCTTTTCTTTGGAGTTTGGCTTATTTTTGGGTGGGGGTTGGCAGCAAATGCAGCATTTTGTGTACTGTAAGATTTAGTTTGGCACCAGACAACATGGTGGAAGGTTGTATAACCACTGCGACTTTTGACTGACTCCTTTCATTCAGAGTTCTTAGGCATTGCATTGTTTCCCCAAGCCGCACTTGTTCTTTACCAGGCTATTTGCAGCCATGGATACTCACAGATGGTAACATGTGAGGTTTAAACAATGTGGATGGAAGGACATGTCACCCCAAAAAGGGGAATACCATTCAATAAGAGTCCCTATTCTATTTTTGTAGTCTTGGATGTTCACAACTTTCCACCAAAGCAAGAACTTTAATAACTAAGCCATTTGCTGATTCTCCGTATTTAAAAAAGGCCTTTTTACAGAGTCATATTAATTCTATTCGTTTTGTTCTTTTGTCCATCTGTTTCCACTTTAGTTTAACTTGGTTTTAAAAGTCCCAGAAAAGTGGCAGCATCTTAAAATAGAGAGTCGACATCACTACACGAACAACTTTTCATTGTAGACTCAAAGCTCCATGATGTGATTTTGACCACTAGGGGGCTAAAAGACTACAATGCAAACTTACTGATATACCACCTACTGATAAAGTTATTATGGCTAAAAATGGCTTATTTATGCATCAACAGACAAAGAACAACAAGGGCATCTGATTGGAGTTGAGTATTCGGTCACCAGAAGATCAGTGTATATTTACTTTGAGCTGTATCTCACAACTGCAAGAGCACTTAAACAAAATTACAAGAAAACGTCATAATTTATCTTGATGGTTCGTTCTATTTCTCGTCGATGTCATCTTAAAAAATAAAGCTTTCATTCATTTCTTATGCTTGAACATGGGAGTTTGCTGACCCTGATTTTTTTTTGGTCAACTCCTGTTCCAAGGTCAAAAATAAACTGTCACTCAACTGAATAGAACAGTAGATTCTCTTTCAACTGGCGTCTTTTGCCTGAATATCGATGGGTCTGCAGACGTTGCTGTGGATGATGTCTGCAGACAGGAACGTTTCACTAGATCAATTTCACATGCACTTATTCCAGTACCGGCTTACAAGAACAACTATGGTTAGAGATATTGTTTTTCTACACATACCCATATTACATTAGAGCACTAAGCTCTATTACACACTGTCAACAGGCATACAAACACTGTCTCATGAAAAGACACACCTGCAACAACTGATCAACTCCCATACACTATCCTACTCACTCCACTTAAAGGGCCATTGTGTAGTATTTAGCAGCATCAGGTGTAGTGGACTTGGTAGAAATGGAATATAATATTTAAAAGTACGTTTTAATTAGTGTACAATCACCTTAAATTAAGAATTGTGGTTTTTTTAGCTTAGAATGAGCCTTATATCTACATAGGGAAAGGGTCCTCTTCAACAGAGCCATGTTGTACCACCATATTTCTACAGTAGCCCAGAATGGACAAACAGACACTGGCCTTTCACGTTGTTTGCATGGAAGAGGAGGGTGATATTCTCTTGGCTGCAATCTGCAACCTTTCCGCAAGATGCCACTAATTCCTACAATCTGGTACTTTCCGTCTTCTCCTCTGTAGCGTCTTTGTTGCATAGCTGCTTATGTTTTGTTGTTGTCTGTGTTCCTGTTTTTAGTTTTGGAATGTGTTTCTGTCCTTTATGTGCCACAGAACAGGAACCTGCCGTAAACCAGTTTGAACTGAGTCAGGCCAGTTTAAATGTAATATGTTTTAACATCTGTAATGCTGTTTTACTACTATGTTTGGAACTGGAAGGTAACATTTAGCTGTCCTTGGTAATGCTTTATCATTACCTGAAGATTGTATTGACCATTACATCTTTCTGACCACATCTACCACCACCTCCCTTCTCTCCATATAGTACTATTCAACTCTGAAGGTTGTGGGAATCGCTTTAGCACATTGGCTGCTTTCTTTTGACCTTTCACCTTTAACACAGTTAATCCATTCCTCCTCCCCCTGAAACCTTGAAGTGACAAATCAGTTGTTGATATTTTATAACTAAAATAAATAGATATTTAGTAGTATAGACAGAGACCGTACAGAGACAGAGACAGAGACAGCGGTTGTGTAACTGAATTTCCTTGTTTGTATGCACAACATCTGCATTTTGTGACAGTCCTACCATTATTAAATCAGATGAGGATTTACAGAACAGCATTGGAGACACGTTCTTCTTATTTTATCTGCAACATTACATTGAGCAAGGCCACAGATGTCTTTTATTACGTACATACAGCGCATTGTGCACACACAATTTCACACAGCGAAAAAAAATACAGTCAAACCACATGAGTGAAGGTGGCATAGCTGCTAGCTGCATGTACGACTAGAGATCCTTTTTCTAGTCGTGTTCGGTTACAGTCATCTGCCTGTACAATAATACCCCCATAAAATTAACATTATGATTGAGCTATCACATAATGACTGCACATCCAAGTGACTGGATATTCTCTCTTCCCAGGAAAGAATGTCCATTTGATTAGAGGAGGAATACGGGGCTGATCGAGGGGATAATGGCCCGACCAAGGGAATCAGCGCACAAAATGAAACGTCTCACGCTTCCTCTGACACACACTGGAAGTAAATGGTGTAAAGCCAAGGGCATATCGATTTTCAGCAATATCATATCCCTACTTTTCTGTATTTTCCTTGCTCCATAGCTGTGAAATATCTTCCAGTTCCATATACACTGGACACTGGAAACACGCCAGATGGGGAGGTACTCAGAGAGAGAGAGACAGAGAGAAGAAACACTAGTGGCCTTGTCAAAATTCATGAGTCTCAAAAGTTGCTTTGGAAATGGTAGCAGGGTGGCCTTGTGATTAAAACGACCATAAGTGGAATGTCCCTGTTTCCATCCTACAGTAATCACATAAAATGAAAGCAGTTTAAGTTCAAAAGGAAAAGCGGCAAGTGCCCCCTAGAGGCTGATATAGTGATTGCAACCATCATATATGGACATGTTAAACAAACAAACAAACAAACAAACAAACAAACAAACAAAAAGAAGACACTTCATCTACTTAGTGATTGAGCACATGCAGGGCTAGCTGGCAATCTACTGTAACACACTATCTGACATGCTAGCACTTGTCAGTCACAATAGATTGCCTAGCTTACTACTTCAGTTTCAGTGACTGGACAATAGCTGGTTGCTGCTATTGTCAAATGACACACATTTATATAGATTTACTTTGTTGGTGACAGTAAATGTGCTGATAGCAGCGGTCCCAATGAAACTAACTGATTTTGCTGCAAAGTGTAGTCATTTGGTGTAACCAAGCCTTAAAGACACCTTGTAGGACTTTCTTATAAGCATATGAAAGTTAAGTTTACAACTTTGTGTGTATATTTGAGGTCTAACAAAAGTATGAAAACTGTTTTTCCTCAAAAACATCTGCAAAAGCTGATTTTTTTCTTAAAAGTTTATATCCTGCACTGTTAGCCTCTGTGTTTAGTACATTACCATATTGCTACATATGTTGGCGCACATCACCAGTTGTAATTGGTGGAAAAGTGTGAAACCACTGACAGGAATGTATTATGGCACCTGTGCACATGAGTGCAAACCAACAGACAAACAAAATGTAGACCTACTTGTATAAAAAGCTGCTCCGTACCACTAGTAGAGGTCAGAAACTCTACAGGGTATCATTAATGGGGAAACAGATGTAAAATGTGTCTTGAGCATTGTGCTAGTGGAAAGGTTTAAGGTTCAAAAGTTCAAAATATGTACTTATATTGAGCAATCTGCCTGTTTCATTTAAATTTTTCGGAATGAGGGACTTGTGACTATAATATTACCGAAATCCAGGGTATTGCCCTGGCCAAAGGGGAGTTCATGTGCCCAGCTTAAAAAAAAAGGTCCATCCTTTTGAGAGTATGATTGTCCTGGGAAATGTTGTTGCAATTTAAAAGGAAAAATCTAGTATTTTATTCCTTTACAAGAACCATAGTAAACCACCCATTATGCTTTTCTTTTGTACCGAAACTAAACAGTTTCACTGCCCTCACCTTCCCAACTTAAAAAAAAAAAAAAAAAAAAATTAAAGTGATTTATGACCGTTGTTAACTGACTCTACAGTAAGCAACACATCTGTCATTCCACACAGCTATTGAAGTGAGTGTGAAATTTTATTATAGCATAGATTTAGATCATATGATCTACCCGAATTACAGTACATGTTCTGACAAAACACATTAGAGGATAGCATCCCTTCATAGCAATGACTATGGTCAAACTACTAGAATTAACAAAGACTATGGTTACATGTGTGTTTTTCGTTCAAAAAATTACCAATACCTCCTGCTTTTCCCAATTGAAGAACCAGTAGGATTTGTGCATTTTACTCCTCCCCCACAGCCATCACTACACACACACACACAGTGCCACACTTCTATGTCCATACTATTATCCATTTTTCACGTCCAATTGCTCTGTTATGGTAATCGTCGAAGGCTCGCCATGGGCTGATTACTCACAGCTGACTTCAGAAGCTTCTCCCTCCTCTCTCCTGCCGTTCTCCTGCTGGCTCTTAATGCACTATTAACCCATTCCTGCTTATTAATTCCTTCCCAGTCATTGCGAGACGTCCACTCCATGATATCTGTCATCATTCCATGCCTATTAGCTCCTCGGCCAACAGTTATTCCTAGTGCGCCACCGCTCTTCCTCGCCCCCCACACTCCCTCCCTCCTTCTCCTAACAGTCTGTTTAAGGAAGTGTAATTGCTGTGAGGGGGGCCTCAGTAAGTAGGAATTTAAGATACTGCCACTTTGAGGCCCGAGCTGCAATTGTATTCCCGTCGCTCTTGTGTGATTATGGTGTCCGTGATCCTTCATGCTACTCATGCTTTCTGTATTGTGGTTGGCTACAATTATGGTTGTTACAATTAGGTCACAGCTGTGATGATTTCTGCAGGGCTGTTGACTTCGTTCAGTTATTTAATGGACAGTGCTTTGTGGTGTTGTATTTTTTCTGTGTGTGGTGTATTTGCTGTCTGTGTTGTGGTAAGGCTTTCAACTGCCTTATTTAAATGTGACTAAAATGGTGTGAGGATTGTTGTTTTTGAAGTCCGTTTTGAGTCCGCAAAACTTGATACACTGACATAATTGTCTAAAATGTTTGACATTTTCATAACTTAGTTTTTGTGCCTGACTGTTTTGATAAAAACACTGTTGGTAACCAAAGTTTCTGAAATTTTGGTCAGGTCAAGTGCTTTTCTTGGTGGACCACTGCTCTCATAAGTCTGTCTGTTTGGGCCTTTTCTGGACAGGGATTCTCTCGGAGTACTTTATGTTCCCCCGCTATAAATCCTAATGGAGCGCTCTTGGATAAAGAACAGGAATATTCCTCACAGTGGATCTTGGCAGTTGGCTCTGGAACCACCGCTTGTGTCAGGGCCTGTGGTTTTGGACCGTCCCGAAACATATGGAGGAATGCTGGAATCACACAAAGCCCTTTAGCTCGCCGGGCTCAACCGCACACCGTCTCGGGTTTCCTTAAGACCACATTAAAGTGGAGCGGTAGCACAAAGTGTGGTCTTTTTGATGGAACTTTTACTGATTTTTATACAGGCTGGTCACACATGACTCCGCAGCCGTCAATCAATCAAAAGCAATGTTTATTCTGCTTTTTTTCCACACAAACGCTAGTCCCAAAGCAAACTTGACCACGAGTGGCCCAAAAGTGCCAAAGCAATGAAAAACTAAATTATAAAGACAGCTGTTACTGCAAATGATCTAAGACAATAACGACAGACTGGGTAGAAACCAAGACCTAATGGTTGTGTTGATATTATAGGATCGTGCAGTCTACACAATCCAATTGTGGCTTAAACCAAGAAAACACTATAAGGCTAAGATATAGCTCAGATAAGTCCAATACAGCTTTACGACTTGATGAAACATAAAGCTATGGTGTGCATGGTGAAATCTCCTGATGTAAAGTTTACTCAGAATGTGTTGTAATGTCTGGCAGGCAGAAGAAAACAGTGGCAGGAGGGTTTAGGAGGGGTGCTAACATCGATGAAAAACTTGTTAGGAGGCCCAGGGGCAAAAAGTGTCAGTCATGCTCCAGTTGACAGTTATCCATAACCCCTAATCTGAAACCTACTGCTCTATGTGATATGTTTATGTACCTTGTCAGCTTCAAGATCCTATTACAGTGCACAAAGCACATATCCACTTTATTTTATTCTTAGAGACTGGAGTAATACTAAGTTTGAGGTAATTTGAAAGAACAGAACTTTATTTAATGTGATTTATTTTCTGTGATGACAATGAAAACTAAAATGAGGTAATTGAAACTAGTTTGGCATGAAAACACTGCTTTACTCAAGGTCTACTCAATAAATGTTTTCAGTCGGCTTCAGTTCGTTCATCAGCCACCCACATTAGAAGCCAACGACCATCTTTGAACAAAGACACCCACCACAAGTGCTCAGTTATTAAAACTATAGGTTTTGACAAATGCCCCTTCACAAAACAGGGCCAACTAATAAGGTTTATAATGTAGGACCTGCCTTATTTGATATTTTAACTTTCGGGGTGCAAATTCCCAAACAATACCCTGGGAACTTTAGGCAGCTGAGGTGGCTGTATGCTTTACCTGGGTGAAAAGTCCAGTCTTTGTTGGAAGCCGCCATGGTTCAGTAAAGAAGCAGATGGGGGCTCATATTCAAAGGACAAGACCTCTATTATTTCCTCATATTCAGTTCTTTGATTCAGCCAATGGCAGGCAGACATGTAACTTAAGGCCAAGAGCAGCTTTTTAGATGGACTCAACACTATACCAGGTGACAAAACAATCTCACAAGGTCCATATAGTAGCAGTTCTGGAGCTTTTGATTGTACTGCTGTCAAATTGTCATGGTTGTCAATTGTATATGTTCAAATTGTCTATTTTGTTGTTGAAGAATTTAGGGTATTCTGGTCCATGATGGTTTTAAAAGAGATTGACTATTCATTCTTGACCAGGTCACTACACAAGAAGCTATGTTTAGTGGCGACTACAAATGCTACTCTAATTGAAACCATCCTATATCTTCTAGGAATGAAAACTTTACCTTCATGTTAATCGACTTACTTTGCTACTCACAATACCAAATTTTACAAGACTAAAGTAGATCTGTGCTGTAATTGCTGACAGTATTTAAGCCCCATTACAATGAGACCCAGCCGGCTCTGACACAGCTTGTACACCACCCATTGTCTCATCCCTTCCCTCCTCCCCACTCCCCCCCTTTTTAACTTTCCATCTTATTCAATACTAACCCTGACGATTTGGCATTCACACCAATTTGCCATTCCCAACTCCGCTAATAACTCCGGCCTTTTATTGCATTAGCGATTCACCGCTTCGCCGTGGAAGTCATCGCCTAGCTGTTCTCTCGCTAACGTGCTAGCCCTCTTTGATTTCCAGTTGCATATATCAACCTGCAATTACAGGACCTGGTCTGGAAACTGTCAAGCATGACTGCAGAGGTATTGGAGTTATTGCAATTACACTCAGGTAATTGAGCTGCCATGGGTGAAGATGTTAAACGCTGTGTCTATAGTGGGAGTCCGTGTCGCCACTGTCTCATTCCATTTCACTCTTTTTCTCTGCGTATCACACTGTGTTAAATGCAACTTTTTTTTTCTCCAATAAACCAGTCAGACGTACTAAACTGCAAAATAGTATGAGCTGGTATTTCTTTCTACAGTAAATTGCTGTTTGATACACTGTAACGATGCAATGCATTCTGAAAAGCTACTTTGTTCTTTAATTAGCTTGAACAATACAGTCAGATCAGCTCATCAATGAGAGATTTATTTGTTTTTTTTACATAAACTAAATTGAAGATATTGTCAGAAATTTCAGAAGATGTTTTTCTATGAAACTCTCATCTGTGGTTTTCAGCTAAAACATTAAAAATGACATAAAGACAGATTTGATGCGCTTAGAGTGTCTAAAAATACAAATGTAACATTAGATTGGTATATAAGGCTTAATCGACTGTCTGTGTTGGTAAATGTGTTTATTGCCACATTACCTTATATGTGTTAATCAAGGTAAATGTCAGAGAGTCAGTCATCCTTAGAGAGTGTTTTATAAGAAAAAGTCTGAATAAAATACCACTCTCTTTTCAAAGTTTTTATATATGTGTGTATTTAGTGGCACGTTTTCCAGAATAACCAGAGCGATTTGAAAGAAGAAACATTTGACGTGAATAGTTGGATTTAAAATGTGTGTGTGTTTTTTTTTTATACAGGTTGCTCAGATACAATGTTACATTCAAATGACAGAAGCCCTCTACTGGCTGCAGTGTTATAATGGCAGCAAAGGAGGAAATAGATGATGATATTTTAGAGTGACAAACATAGCCTTACAATGGCATCATCTGCTACTTTTTTTGATGGATTTTGCTTTTTTATTGAAAACATTTTATTCAGGTCAAATAATGACTGGGACCTTCTGACTCTACATGGGCCAAAGGTAAACATGACTAAACCTTCATGGCCAAACTATTTACAGTAGCAGTGGTTAATAATTTTCCTTCAATACCAATGTTGATGTGTACTTGTAGTTTGAAGCACCTTGCAACCATCATGGTTACAGTGTAAATAGGAACTGCCAGTACCTTATACAGCATAGCTTTTAATGGTGCACATTCACCAAAACAAAGAAATAAAGGCCTTTCTCCATCCACTCATGGAAAGATATTTGAATGTCAAGGTGTGTGATACATTTTTTCATTAAGACTGTCCAAGGCTACTACTACTGACATGTCCAATAATGAATTCTTAGAGTACCAATGTATGACAGTTAATGGCCAATAGTGGCTCAGCAAATATAAATATAAAACACCAGTGATAAAAGGTTCGCCTTTCATAGTTTATATGAAAACTTTGACATCATTTTAGTATAGTACTATCTACAGTAGAGAAAAAAAATAAGACTCCTGTAAATTCCAATGAATGTATTGATTGATAAATTGATTGAGATTTGTATTATCATGTCATGCTTATGAATATGCCCAGACCACATTAATACATGCAAGGGTTAAAGTACAGTGTACACCTTTTCAAATAATAACAACAAAGACTAACAATATTAAATAATTAAATAAGGTAAAGGAAGCTTCCTTCATAATCAGATCAACATCATCCAGCATAAATAAACAATAGAGATATGAAAGGTGAAAAAGAAAAAATCACAGTATTAATTGAGCAGTCCATCTTGTCTTCTTTTCCCGGCTTTTGCCACAAAACTTACAAGCTTAAATACATTAAAATGAAATAGACATTCCATTGTTGCTCATCAAAATACCAAAATATAATTTTATTACATTTAATACTGTATCCACATAAAAAAAAGCATTCAATCTACCGTACTATTTAAATGTTGAAACCTACCAGGAATGACATTTTAATGTATGTATTCCAACAGTTTTATTTCCACAACTTGAGCCTATTTGACTGTAACATATCTGTTCCTCTTAAACACAAATACATGGCAGTGTAATAGAAATAATGTATTGACAACAGTTCTTGCAATCAACCAGCAAAGAAGCAGGCCACTGTTTATTTCATGTGGGCAACCAATAAAGTAAGTTTCAAGTCTCAAAGTGAAACACAGAACATACACTTGTGCATGTGTCATTTTTACCTCAATAACTTTTAACTAATAACTATATATAACTGTATTTTTCTTCACTTGCTGATGCAAAAAACAGTGTTATAAATCAATGTTACTCTTAAATGAAGTGAAATAAATAAATCAAACATACAGGCCTGACTTTCCATGGCAACAGTCAACAACCCCCTAGTGGCCCAACTGCTGACCCATGATATATGAATTACAGTATAAGCATAATACACACAGCTTTGTTTAAAGAGTTGAACTGTGGGAGGAATGCTGGCATTCTACAGGACTGATGGGGTTAATATGAAGCAGCCTGTTAAAAGCATTAACATACATTTATATATTTTTACTGTATTTCACATCTATTTCTGGTGTCCTCACCTGGACCTCCAACTTGTACTGTTCCACATACTCTCACTTGAGCCACAGTGTGAGGAGAAAAAAAAAGTTGCTTAGCTCAGTACTTTCCCTGTGAAACTATCAGTGCTGTAGAGTCCTCCTACCAGCTGGCTTCTGTCGACTTCTATCCCTCCACTTCTCTCCCTTTCTCACACACTCTCTCCATCCCTCGCTCTCTTTTTTTTTCCTTCCACGCATGAACCCGGCTTTACCTCGTCTGACGCATCTGTTTTGCTATCTCTCCCTCTCTCTCTTTCTCTCTCTCTCTCCCCTTTTCTGTCCTCCTGTGTGTGACTCTGTCGTTCAGTCTGTCTATATACGCTGACCCTGTCCTCATTACCGTCACAACACTGCAGCAGCTGGTTGCCTGAGTCACAGCCGCCATTGTCGATTCCTCGCTCGTACCACTCTCACCCACTTAACGAAGTGAGGTGGAGGGAGAGAGAGAGAGAAAGAGAGAGAGAGAGAGAGAGAGAGAGAGAGAGAGAGAGAGAGAGAGAGAGAGAGAGGGGAAAACAGGTGGAGAGAAGAGGGCAGGAGACAAAAAAAGAGAGGGAAGGTGAGAGAGCTGAAAAGGCAAAAAGAAGAAAGTGAGTGGAATTCACAGAAAATAGAAGGGCCTTTAAAGGTTGTTACTTACGCTATTGTCTTCATATTGAATCATTTTATGTTTGATATATAAATTATTATTATAATTAATGTTGTAATTATGTTGTTACACAACACAACAATAATTTAACATACACTTATAGTCAGATTTTCCCTTTCCACTTTGAATTAATGACTGAGCACACAAAAGAAAAGAGAGCCACCTACCGAAACTTCATTAACAGAATATTTAAGCAAACAGATGTTACCACGGCGCCTACGCTCTTTGATTGACGGGTGAGCTTGAGCATGTGGGGGTGGGGGGGGGGGGGGGGGGGTGGGGGGGGGTGAGTCGTAAATGCTCCACTGAGCATGATTGAAAAAAAATGATATGAAAGTGATGAATGTAGGAAATCAGCAAATCAGAATTCAATTGTTTGAATTCTAACTGAATTGTAATTTAAATGATTCTTGAGAGAAGATGTACTTTATTATGATATTAGAGCAGCTAACGTGTTGCTGGCTAAAAATTGTGCAGAAACTCCATAATTACCATATTTTAGGGCAAAAACATTAAACATAGTACATACATTATTAAAATCCAGATTTTGGCACATCGGTGATGTACATATAGCACTATTGTACCAGTAAATATAGATATTATACACATGACAATCACAGTAGACATTTTTTCAGCAATAAAAGCACAATAATAACATCAATGATGGTTCAGTTCCATTTAGTTCAGATTCATGACCTTAGTATAATAGTGCTAGTGCTAATAGTGGTAATGGTTCACCAGTATGGCTTCCTTTGACACTTGAATGAAACTGAACCATGGTTAAGGTGATCAGTTCCACCTGTGCCGGTCCTAAACCAGGAGCCTTAAAACTGAAGCAGCTAAATGGAATGGCATTATGCCTTTCAGACCAATTGTGGACTAAAAGTCTGGATATGTTGGCCTTGTTTAAATGTTGTCCTTGATTGAAGTCCAACACTACGGATAAACCACCGATGAACCAATATCCATATCTTCCATACCCAAAGCTCCAGTCAGACTGTATGAGGTTGTGAGTGGTGACAGTAGTATCATTGATGGCAGATCTAGTTTTGAGTGAATGTTGTATACCTGACAACGATGCCACGGTGCCACATGACCATCTCAGGGTTCATTATGGCACCAAAGCTTAAAGAGCCAATTTGGGTACTCAGTAGAATCACCTTTATTAAGAGCGTGGGCTTGAGGCGAGCAGGGGGAACAATGTAGATAGAGACAGATAGCAGGGGAGCAGAAGAGATACACTAGGTAAGTCTACTGGCAAAGGAGAGCGAGATAGTGACTGTGTGTATATGTGTGTGTCAGAGAGAGGGAGAATGGGAATGGGGAGGAGGAGGGGGGGGGGGGGGGGGTCGAGCTTAGCCAATCCTGTGCGTGGCACTCTCATCTGAATTAAGCTGTGCAAAACAGGCCCCAGGGCTTGGTTGCTAAGCAGTGAGATGGGCTTGCCGATTTCCACGGAGACCTCGGTGGCGAGAGCCTCTCTGATGGCCTGAACCAGACACCCCATAATAATGAGCAGCGCCACGGCAACAATAGAGACCCCAAATAACGGGGTGCACACTGCTCGTTTGCTGTAACGAGGGGAATTATGCATGTTATGCAGGATAATTCCATTGTACTGCTTTACCCCATGTTGCGATACTGACAGTGACCTCCCAAATATGCCATATGGAGCATGTTATCTAAGTCTTTAGGCTCTTTATTTTTTAGCCAAAGAAATATCCAGTGAAATGATTCTTTATGCCAGTGTTGGGGTAATCTACTCAGCAAGGGATACCAAGTTCAGTTCCTCTTCCTCTTTGTTTGCCTGTCTAGCTGAGGGGGGCGCATTTCTAGCTATTTTGTAATTTGTAGCCATAGAGACATGTTGGTAAACTTGGTAACCGTGGCAGCAGGGATTCTATTTGTTTCCCTGAGAGCTCTCGAGGTCCGCTCGTAAGGGCATTTTCCTGAGGTCTTGTTTCTTTTTTTTCCCTTCTTCTTCTTCTTTGGACGGGGGATGGAGGTGGGGGGGGGGTACGGCTGGCTGGCGGAGGAATTGCGGGTGACCTTTTGGATTTTAGAGAGTGGAGAAAGCCAAACAAGCCAAAGTCTGTTAGTCTGTCAACAAACACTTAAAGGTCTCAGGAGAAGTTGGGAGCCTCCGGGGGCCAGGGAATGCTATTCATCTGGAGTGTAGGCAAGCACGGTCAAGGATGCTTCAACAGGGGCACGTAAACAAGGACAAATGCCTAGCCATTCTCCTAATAATCTGGTACCAATATGCAGACGCTGGCTGGGGCACTGTATGGGACTGCATGTTAAAGGTTAAGTGAAACATATGAATAATTATGCGCCGTCTCACCCGATTCCCCTTGTTTGGAAGTGGGGCGGGGGGGCCCGGAAACGATCATCGCAAATGTTAGCGGCGGTGGTTGTAGATGTAGATGCGTGTGTTGTAGATGCAACGGTGAAGTCGCATGCTATCTTTGATTGTGTGTGTGTGTGTGTGTGTGTGTGTGTGTGTGTGTGTGTGTGTGTGTGTGTGTGTGTGTGTGTGTGTGTGTGTGTGTGTGTGTGGGCAGGCATGCGTGAGAGATGGGATGACTGACAGGGTTGCTGTGACATTTTTGGTGTGATTATAATAGTTTTTTTTTTTCTTCTTCTTCATCTGATTAATATAGATTTAGACATTGCTGCCCGGAGGCGAGTTAAAATGTCATAACTGAATCATAACTGGTATTTTTGGATTACTACAATTCATTATGATTCTTGTTTCCCCTCTTTTTTTTTATCCTCCTGTAAAGATACTGCATTTATATTGGTTCATGTCACACTGAAGATCCCCCCCCCCCTTTTTTTCTTTCTTTCTTTAAGAAACATTGACATTTAATTCCTCTCATCTCTCTCCTTTTAATTCTTTCTAGTTACTCACTTATTTTTCAGGTTACCTCCTGGATTCATTCATGTGTTCAGTGGCTGGCTGGCAATGCATTAGGAGACACTTTTGCTGGCCTCTTATGACGCCTCTCATGTTGTAAGCAGCTGCTTTTATACCTTCCACTGCTTTAAAACGCGATCATTAGCATAATACGCTGCGTTAAAAACTCTGGAGAGCACAGTTCACGCTTTTAAAAGTAAAAGTTTATTGACCTTCGCCCGCACCTCTTGCCACTTCTCCAAACAGGAGCGTGATCTCCTCAGTCTCCTTCACTATTTACAGTCTTACCTTTTTATAGATATTTTAATTAACTGAATTATAAAATAAACATTAAAAAAAAGAAAAGAAAAGCCACATTTTAAATGACAGTGTTAGTGGTGGCCCGATGTGGCCAGGCAATTAGCTGCTGCCAAGGAAGGCGACTGTGGCGATTTTTCTTGCTTAACTCATTAGAGGGGTCTCCGGCAGTGTGCTCACTCATGTCAGGCCCGCATAATTACTTTAAAACAAGAGGAAAAAAAAAATCAAAGTAGCCACTGTCTGGCATTGTTCGCTGCCCCCTCATCTTGGAATTTAATTAGGCGTTCATTTTAATAAAAGCCCATTTGGGATGAAATGCAGCGTTAATAGTATTCTGGTCCCCCTGAAGGCTGTCACGTCTTCATCGCTGGCTGAGATGGACACTGACAGGTGACATCATGGCTTTTTATAACCAGATATCAAAGCGCTTTGATAAGGTGGAAGAACAATAACGTGCAAAACCCAAATGGAGCTAAAACTCACTGGTCATTAAATATTAAAAAGCACATTTAATCATTATGTGACTGTAATGGATTGAATAGGTGGAATCAATGAGATTGTAGCTTTGGCTTCAGTGTATTTCTAGCCTTTGTGGTTGGGAGCATATGCACACAGGAACATCAGTATGAGTAATACCTGATAAAATACGACCATTTCTCACCATTTGGATTAGGTAGTAATGGTGTTTGCTGGTCTAAAATGTAGCTTCTCCAACATTCTGCTGCAAGAAAAGCATCCACTGACCCCTGGATGAGGTCTTCAGTGGGTTATTAGTTCTTGATGCTGTGTGTTTTAGAAGGTCCAGCATCATGACATACCTTCCTCTTAATACCATCGCTGTGTCCTCACACAGGACCTCGCTGCAGCAAAACCCCAGCCACGCAGGGGTCTCCCCAACCAATCACACTCCTTTATTCACCTTCTTTTCTCGCCCCCCCTGCTTAAATCTCTTACCTAATTGGTCACTGGTGAGTTGCCCTCTTTCCAGAGAATGCTGATGACCGCAGGATGGTCCGTTTTATGTGAACCCCTGCGAATCCGCCTGGAATTCCAAACAACTTCCCTCTTAAACTCCCTGACCGAATCCAGACATAATAAATACACATTATGGAAGAAAGCCAGGAGAGTGGGACCGCCATGGTAACCTCTAACCTTTTGTTTTTCTGACTGCTGCAGCCAAGTAAACAGGGGTTGGGGGTTTGATTGCAGGTTTGGCTTCACAAGGGGTAGACTCTGCTAAATCTTCTCTTATTGCTGTTGAACTGATTTCTAGTGAATGTACCACACTAGCACTAAATGATATCTCTAGATCATCACTGATTCACCAAATACATATGAAGTCTAGATAGAACAAACTCTTGAAGATGAAGCTAAAAATGATGAGCAGGTCTTACTGTGTGTTTGTTGAATTGCTGATGAATCACTAGTTTTTTTGTTATAGTGTCTGAAAAACTTCAAATGTGGCTTAATTACTTTTATTTGCCCACTTGGGGGCAGTGCAACAAGTTGTAAACACAATATTGACAAACAGTATAGCAAGAGGGTGATACCAAACAGATACAGAGCAACATTCATTTGAAGTCATGTTTCATTTGAATTTAAGTCCAATATATACTCACCTATGAGCTCTACTTAGGTCTCCACCAGCTACTTCCTAAATTCCTACATTTCTTATTTGTTGCTGGGTAAATTAAGTACAGGGTTTTTTAAAAAGAGAATGAACTAAAGCAGTTAGGAAGTGCAAGATGTAATAAACAATGAATTAAAAGACTAAAATGTTATATAGAGTTGATGGGAAATGCAGTGTCGGGTGATTACTGTTATTGGCTATGTGACTATAAACAACCCTATTTACATACACATAAACATTTGATCCATTGTTAATGTGACATTAATTATGGAAGCTTAAAGTTTTTATCCAAATATATCTTTTGAGGTCAAAGTCAGCAAGTTTGTTTTAATTTTTGCATTTATATATTTTATAAAAAAATCAGACCTTCAAATTATATAAAATAAGCATATTAACAGTATTTAAAGATAAAGTGTTGGGCTTATCAGTCATTTCAGCACTTTCACTACAAAATGAATTGATATGACATTTTTTAAATAATTTGTCAGTTTTTAATTTTGTCCAGTACACTGTTTTTTTATGATTATATTCCCAACTAATGACAGCTGTACATTGTGTTCAGTGCTCATCAGAAAAATATGAGTATGCTTCCACAGTAAATGAAGATGGTTATTATGGTAAACGTTATAGCTGCTTATCATTAATATGTTAACATTGTCACTGTAAACATGTTAAGCCCTGTTCACATCTGGCATTAACATGTGTATTATTAACATGTGATCCCATCACAAGTGGACAGCTCTAAGTATGTCAGTTCACACCTGCCATTAGAATGCGTCTCCACATGTGTCTCAGGTGAACACTTCAGATCTCACTCCCATGCTATGAATGCATATAAACACAAAATGACACAATGCAGTAGAGACTCTCACACTGAGCTGAAATGAAAAAAAAGTGTACATACATTAGGTAAATAATATAAATATAGTCTCTACTATGTTTTACTGTTATTTATGGTCGTTCTAGTTTCTCTGCTCCTCTGTGCTCTGTCTTTTATTAAGGGCGGGGCGCCAACTCACACAGCAGACTTCAGCAGAAGACAGACAGCAACAAACTTTTTTTATGTTACTCTAAGCGCAATAAAAGCTGTGTGAGTAAGAAGCTAATACGAGCATCTGCGCAAAAGATGGACAGATGACGAGGAGGCAGGGCCTTTCAATGATAGAGCGCTGAGTCGTCAATTACTGTCAGCCATCGGCAGTGCGACCCTATTTGCACTTTAATATGATGCCATTGGTGTGTGAGTACACACACTTCCACTTCCGCAGTGGACATCACTTGGGTAGGTGGTCCTTCAGTGTGGTCCAGGACAGATCATGTACACACTGTAGTCCAGACCACCTCTGAATCTCTACAATGAATCTTGGGTGCATTCACTTCTGTTCTTAGATCTTCTGTCCACTTGTGATTGACTCACCCAATACACATTTTAAGTCCAGGTGTAACAGGTCCTTAGCATTTAGCTCAAATCCTCACACTCTTTCACAACATACTGTAAGATAGTGAAACACAACATTCAGCACAATTACTGTGCAGATGCCTATCAGTGCTCTGCTACTAAATAATATACTTGTACAGGTTTGTTGGGTTAAGTCCTAATTTAGCAGTGTCAGTAACTTCATCTTCATGTGATCTCACTGATAAATGATCATAAAGCTTACCTAGAGGTCCTTATTTGATCTTGATATCATCTTGGTCTAAGTACAACTTTACTATATTTAAAATTCCATCAATCTCTTTTGTCATGACTCTTTAGAAATAAAGCATTATTTATCTTTTTCCCTCAGTCTTTTTACACCATGTAGTCTCTTTTGACCAGTCATAGAAAGGGCCTGTTCTTTGTATCTATGACCTTTGACCCCAGGGACCTTGTGTCATGCTGCTGCACACTGGTCTATACCAGCACCCACCTTCTTCCTTCATTCACTCTCACTAAGAAGTCTCTCCCTGCAGCGGATAGTGTGTCTGTTTGTGAACATAAAGGCACACCCACAAAGCCATGCATGCGCACACACACACACACACACACACACACACACACACACACACACACACACACACACACACAAACACTCAGTGAATACAAAGAGGGAAGAGTACAATGAATAGTAGCTTCAATCAATCCTGCAATGTAAAAGAAGAGTAAAGGCCAGCACATACATACGTATACATGGCCTTGCATCTTTACAGGCCATTAATGTGAACACTTGCATGTAAAGCCAAGCTGTGGATGGACTCCACACGTAGGAAACTAAACCAGTATTTTCTTCATATGAATCACTAAATAAAATTAAAAAAATAGAAAAATCACATTTGATTTGTTACGACGGTGCGTAATTTCTGGCAATGGCGCATTGTTTATATGTGTAATGGACTTAAAAGAGTGATTGGAAATGCAGAAGGCAGACAGAATGAGTATTCAAATTAAGATGATCCAAAGCAAACAGAAAACACAGAGAGCAGGGAGACATTACAGAGAAGGAGCAGACTCGCTGATATAATGATTCACTGATGTATCGAGCAGCACAACAGGAAGTCAGACAGTCGTTGTTGTCTCCCTTTTAAAAAAGATCTGATTCAGCGGACAATCGAACATCCAAGAAAACATGGAGAAGAACAACATCTTCACTCACAAGTTATTGTTTAAAAAAAATCATACGCCAACTGTTTATACTTAAAAGTGATCCGTCCATGTCCTGCTTCAATATATACATCACATTAAAGAGGTGATGATATAATTTCATGGGATTTTCAAGTTATGTTCCATGACATTAAAATTGTGGATGTTTTGGCAACGCCTGTGGTTACAGAGTTCCTTTCAAAATAAAATGTCCCAGTCCTAGTGGGAGTCAGCAGCAACAAGAAATAAGTAGAAAAAATAGAAAATAAGCTGCCCTTTTATTAGTTGTTCTGCCCACACATACTGAATGTATCCAACCTTCTTAAACCTAGAGTTGGAGTTAGCTGCAACAAGAAATAAGTAGAAAAATGGAAAATAAACAAATATATAAATGAAGATAGACACTGTGTTTATGTCATTAAATGTACTTTGGAAGGTACAAATGGAAGACAGATAGACAGATTCCTTTATTGTCATTGTATAAAATACAACAAAAAAACAAAAAACCCAAGTCAGAGAACGGAGCTCAATTAAAAAGTAAGAAATAGTAAAAAGAAATTGGACGAGATAAAATACATATATACTACACACGCAATCCATACACATACATACAAATGTACAAAACAGTGCACCTGTAACATACATTAACATGAAACATACCTTAAATTATTAGCATCTGTTTCTTATAAATTTGTTTAAACAGTCTTTCACTATCTTTAAAGTACACATGTAATAAAATGTTAACTT
Source organism: Scomber japonicus (assembly GCF_027409825.1). Classification (NCBI taxonomy): domain Eukaryota; kingdom Metazoa; phylum Chordata; class Actinopteri; order Scombriformes; family Scombridae; genus Scomber; species Scomber japonicus. The sequence continues at coordinate 28,986,613 of NC_070591.1, read as the reverse complement.
TAATATGATGGAGATTAGCAGTTTCTATCATACTCAGTTTGCTGTATTAAATGATGGGAAGCCAGTGAGGGATCATGTTTTGTAGTTCTGTCTCCACCCTTACTAAACCAGGTAGTCAGTAACCATCAAAAAGGCTCAGTTTTGGGAAAAAATTGTGGAAAAAATTTAAAATAAACAATTATACATGAAGATGGAGAGAATGGGCCATGTAATTGTATATTTTTAATAGTAATAGATACAAAAATGAGCTTGCATGTGAACCTGTAGAGAGAAATGTAACTTTTAACATCTTAATATTGAACATTTTTAATCATCTATTAGCTGAACATATGATATAATATCTTATAGGAAGCCCTTGACTTGAATATACTGTAACATGTATGTACCAGTATCTGTTATTATCACCCTGACATTACAGTATGAGGGCAAGTTGTGCATAAGCAAAACATCTCCATGGAAGTCCGCTCAGAATTAGTGACAGAGAGAGAGGGGAAAAAAGAAAGAGGGAGTGCAAAGAAGCTGAGGAGGAGTGAAAAGCTAATTAAAAAGATAAGTGACCAGCAGTCGCGGCCTGTCAGGGTGCAGAGCCAGCGCTCAAGTTAACCCTCTGTGTGCTGGATGGCAGCGGCTGTCAGGCTCCTCCGGTAGGCTTTGTACGGCCTCACCTGTGATGGAGGCGCTCTCTGTTCGCAGGTGAAGGGGGCTACACACACACACACACACACACACAGGCTGGGGTGGCACTTAAACACACTAATAGAAAGGACTCACACACACACACACTTCCTCGCCTTCCTCTTTTTCACACTGCCTCCGTACATCTCCCCCCTCTCCTCCTCCTCCTCTCTCTCCCTCTGTTTCTTCCTCTTTTCTCTCTTCCCAGCCTCTTGTGACAGATCCAGGCAGTGGGTGGTGGCGCTGGCACATTGTTTCCTCCTCTCTCTCTCTCTCTTCTTCCCTCTATCTCTCTTCTTCTCTCTCTCTCTAACACACGCAGACGCACACGGATCTACACCCACACATGGGGTTATAATTAATACTTCTCCAGTATCCATATTTCATACTGTTTGCTTAGAAAAAGCCAGAGAGCCGGGGCTGAGGGAGGGCTGAGGGGGGGAAGAGGGAGGGATGCTAAAAAAGATCTCTAAGATTAATTAACGGTGGAAGAGGGGAAGAAAAGGGATGTGTCCCGGGAAAGCAGCAAGCTCTGCACAATGCGGCACACTTCATTTGAATAACAGAGCGGTGTGTGTGTGTTTTTTTTTCTCTCTCCTGTGCATGCATGCGTATGTGTGAGTGTGTGTCACCGCGACACCACTCTACCTGAAATGAAGGATAACTAGCCCACCGGATTAGAAAACGCACCATCTATCCTCTCTATCCCTCCCTCCCTATTTCCTCCCACCTTCTCCCCATTATTTGTATTCAAGGTTTTTTGAAATGACATTGCAATCTGATGATGCACCAGCCCATTATATTGTCTAGCAGGACAAATACCCTGGCGTTTTTCTGTGTAGAACTAACAAAATTTTTCCATGTCAGAGTCTAGAGTGTAGTATGTGTGTGTGTATGTGTGTGTGTGTGTTGTGGTGGTAATATTCCAGCGGTCCTGGGGTGGAAGCGAGGCCCCGGGAATGCTGTCATTAATCCTGGAGGAGGGCCGTCGCGCACTCGGATTATTAGAGAAATAAATTTGCATGCCGCATATGAGCCAGGTGAAAAGCACTGAAGGCGCAAATTATATTTCCCTGACAGGCTGAGCGGGAGAGAAAGAGAGAGAGAGAGAGAGAGAAAACGGAGGCTGCCACCGTATCCTTCCAACACACACAAACACACACATGCACACACACATTCAACATACAGATATCATTGACATTCTTGCTGCTACACACAGTCGCTCAGGAAAAGCTGTACATACTGTAATGCACAGATACAGGACACACTCAGGGATTATACATGGACGCACACATTATGGGGAAAGAATACGCTGGGATGTACTGTGTGTTTCCTTTTCAGAGAGGAACACACACACACACACACACACACACACACACACACACACACAAACATTTAGTTTGTGTGCAAGTATAGACAAACCCCTTAGGAAAGAATACCAAAGTGTGGACATACTCGACAGTGTGCATTTTCATTCCCTTCATCATGTGTGTAAACCTCCCTCTTTTTATATAGAAATGTGTGCGTTTGTGTTAGTGTGTGTTAGTATGTGTGTGTGTATTCCATGGGGTCCTCTGGCTCTGGGCTGTCCTCTCACCCTGCCTGTAATGGTCCATGCAGGCCCAGCCTAATGGGGTGGACACTGGTGTCAACTTCATTACTTTACATCTCCCGCCAAGATGAAAAGTCTCTCCCCGCTCGCACTTTGACCATGCTTCGTTAGCGTCCTCACCCCCCCACCCCCCTCTAACCTCCAACTGAAATGTGATACATTTGCCAGAAATGTAGGCTATCGATGGAATAGTTTTGTTTAAGGAAGAGGCGAGGAGTTGTAATTACTGCAAGCTTGACTTTTACACTCTTTAAAATATTGCTCCCAAAAGTCCATATGATGCTTTTTTTCAGGGATTTTGATTAATTGCGAGTCCAGATTTACTGGTCAGTATTCCATCTGGCATGTACAAACTTCAGTGCTGCAGCTGACCTATTATCCATAATTGTCGGTAGATCAATTTCAGACCTGACCTGATCTGAAATCAAATAAATGAATAAAGTAGACTTAAAGGTGCAATATGTAAAAGTATTTCTGTTTTTATTCAAAGGTGACTAGAATTGTCAGCAGAATGTGAAAAAAATAAAATGAGACCTTCCCTCAACTTATAAGAGCATGTAGACTGATTTCTAGGGATGGTGTTGCAGGAAGAAATTCACAGGATGTGACGTTTTTGTGCTTTCCCTCTCTTCTGCCCCCTACAGTGCCTTCAGGATGCAACACCAGCTAACATCAGCTCAGAAATCCACTGATGTCCAGCCCCAACCTTGCATTCTTTATTGGACAGGTAAGCTAATAATAATAATCCAAAGCATGTGACATATATAGTGGTTTTAGTTGGCTAATGTTTGATGACGCTTATGGAGTGCAAGCATGCATCCAGGCAACAGGATGCACACTGCAGTTCACTTAACGGCCACCGGTGTCACTAATGAAAAGGAGTTTTGTAATTCGTACATGTTGCATCTTTAAGTTTCTACGATGTTCTGCTGTGCTTGTGAATCCACTGACCAGATATAAAACATAAGAAATGTTCTAAATCTTTCGTATGCTCAAATGTGCTTTTGGTATATTTTGATTGGACAGGGTGCAGACAGTGAAATACGTGACTGATGTCTCATTCCATCCTCATTCTGAATCTTACATATTGCATCTTTAACTTGGCTGAACTGATGTTTAAATGGCACAAAGCTTTGCTGGGTGCTGGGAGTCTCTGACAAACATTTGGAAATCATGATACAATATAAATGAATAGAATCAGAATGTCAAACTGAACTTGTCACTCCCTGCAGATATTCTTCAATGACTTCTTATGATATTTCACAATGTTATATATCTATTTCACGCAAAAAGTGTGCAGGGTTTTCTTTCCTCCTCTCCCACACAGAAATATTACATGTGCAAGTCATTTTTTCTGATCTAGTAGCACACAGCTTGTGTGTATTAGACACACAGTCATGGGTGAAAATGTAGCTCAGTGTGCTTTAAACAAACTGCCGCTCAGTCATGTCTAAAGGGTCAAATGTTTACACCGAGTCTGGACAGCCACCACTCCTCTGACTGCATCCCACTGACTCTTTTGACTTCTCTCCAATCATTCTGTGTGTCTTTGTTGTCTTGATGCAACAAAGTCACTCCTCACAACTGTTTGATAGTGTTGTACATATAAAAAGTGATAGATGTAGCTGTGTGATGAATTATTCATTATTATATTATTAGCTTTCTTTTGTCACCGTTTATTTAACCCATGGCTCACCAAAATCATATGCATTTTTACACCTCCATGTACCAACAATTTAAGAACATTTCTACATGTTTTGAGCTACTACACACACATCTTTTAGATTACCTTCAAGTTCCCAATTTAGTGAATGACTTTCTGTTTTTATACTATGTTCCACATCTGTCCTCTCAAATATCCCTAGTGTCAGAATCAAAATTAAAATAACATTCATTATAATAATGATGATATTTTAAAGTCAGTGTAAAGTCAATTCATTGATTTAACATATTATACATGTTGGAAAACTGTTACAGAAAACATGTGAAAAGGCTGATAACTATGCAGTACTGAATTGTGGAGATACAGCCTTAAATTGCTTCTCACCCTCTTATTCTTCCTGATTTTCTGAGCCTGCAAAAAACAGCTACTCCGTGACGTAGTGGCGTACCCTTGGTCCCTCCCCTACTATGTAAGACCAAGAGGCCGCTCTCCACAGTTGTTAACCTGCCTAGTGGCGAGTTATTGTTACTACATCTAACACTACTACTACTACAGTCTACAATTAGCCAGTTAGCCAGTTAGCTGAGTTAGCCACTGAGTTAGCAGGTTAGCTAGCGGCAGAAAGAGCTGTAGCGTCCATGTTTCGGATAGAACTGGTGACTTTGATTTCACAGGTGACACTTGGTAGGGGGCGCGGCTTCAGCGAACTCGGCGGGCACTCCCACAGCGTTTGGGAGCAGAGAAAGAGGCTGATTTTTACACAACTTTGAAGCCTAATTTCATATATTTGGCGGGTTTTTTTAATCATTCAAATTTGGCAGGGTGGTTAACAACACACCTTTCTGTGGTATGTCAAACTCAGAACACATATTTATTGTTATTTTACACAGACTTTAAGAAAACAATAGAATTTGCTGCACATAGTAAGGCAGCAGCACCTGGAAACCAGCTCCACATCTTCACAGCACTGGTGTCAGCATCATTTAGATGCATCTCTAGAGATAGCAGTGGAAATATTTCATGTTTCCTAAGAATGTACAGATAAAGATGCACACATCTGTATGTCCACTGCACTGTCTTTGTCAGTCATCTTTCATCTTTTTTTGGCCTGTGCCTATAGGCAGAGAGGGAGCAGCAGGCGGTGTAATTCTGTTCTAAAGCCCCTAGTTAGGCATGCATATATTCCTATTATAGTCAGCGCTCCCGGAACAAGACAACAGAGAGCAAACAGAATGACCTTGAAATATTTATCCCCAGCCTCGCTTCGGAGAATTAAGTTTGGTGTCAGGGGCAACTCGCAGCTATCCAGCTCCACTTTGTGTGGATGCATGCATAGCCATACACACACACACGCACACACACACACACACACTCTTGTCCTCCTTTAACGGGCTATGTAGACTGAGACAAACGGCTCATGTACCATCTTGCAGTGTTGAATATTAAAGGCGGTCAGGGAGGCAAGGCTTTGATTGGGACAATAAAGGCTGATGAACAGGATCTTAGAGCATGGGAGAGGAGAATATGTGTATGTGTATGTGTATGTGTGTGTGTGTCACAGTGCAAAAGATACAGCCAAAACCCTGAAGTGGAAGCCAGAAGCTGCCCGGCACAGAATGCTGTGCGTGTGTGTATGTGTGTGTGTGTGTGTGTGTGTGTGTGTGTGTGTGTGTGTGTGTGTGTGTGTGTATGTGTGTGTGTGTGTGTGTGTGTGTGTGTGTGTGTGTGTGTGTGTGTGTGTGGAGGGAGAGAGAGAGGGAGGGGGTGAAGAAGGCTAAAAGTGACCCAGTCCAAGCAAATGTGGGTCAATTTGATGATAAGAATGGCGTAAATGTCAAAAAAACTTTTGTACTTCAATTTGTAATGTGCAGTAAGAAATTATGCTTTAAAGGATTATTTCAGGGGGTTTGTTTTTTACAACTTGGGTCTTATTCTTGTAGTTTTGGTCATCATTTCAAACAGTTATGACGACCGTGTACTCATCGAAGTAGTCGCTGACATCTGGGAACATGGTGACATTGGTGCAACAAAAGAAAAAAGAAGAAGAAATACAAATAGTCAGAAATTGAGTTTGGAGGCAAAACTCAAAAGTGAGTACGGCCCAGATGTTGCCCACAATGAACAAGCAAACTGAGCTAAAAGTTCTAGCAAGCACACTGGGTCAAAGTTAATTCAAGGTTATGGCCTGTAAAATGTGTTTAGATGTACTGTTTGCTGTGATTTAATTTTCCTTATAATATTTTTTTTATTATAACTGGAGGTTTGTTTTGCCATAAATTAAAATTCTAAGGCAATGCTAAAAAATACATTGTGTTTAATGCAATAATACCAGATGAGCTATGATGTCAAAAGACTGACAATATCTATCTAAATTAGCTAGTGCAAGCTAGTGTTCATACCAGAGAGAGATATGCTGTAGCAGTAACACCTCTGTACTGAACCTTTATTGCTTATAAATTCAACTTTTTATTACTAAGAGGGTAATTTGGTTGATTTCTCCATCAGAAAGTAGCTACATGATGGCACTTTAAAATCACATTCTGGTTGTTTGTTTTTGTTGTATGTTGAATTTTAAAATGTTCTTAACGGATAGGAACAATGGCCAAAACTAACAATCATGAACATGTGAGTGAAAATGATCAAACATATTCACAGTCATGTCTATGGAAACCTGGTGAAGTTACTCTTTGTACCACTCCTTTGGTTTGTCTTGTTAGCTGTTCACCAGCTAGCTGCTAGCTTTGTTTTTGTAGGCTAACTTCATCGGTTGTTTGTCGCTAACTTTGTCTGTTTATGTAGGCAGGACAGCTAGTGAACAGTGGGGCTTTTTAAGAGCTTTTTTAATTTTGATTTTTTCAAGAAAACAGCTGGATACTGCTGCTCAAAATAAGAATGAAAGCAGAGTGTGTGCTTGGAAAACAAAAACAGTAAGCTAGGAGAGGATAAAAGGCTCCATAAACTGTTAAATTCATCAATCTGTCAGTTTAGCAGCTTGACAACAAATACATGCTCACTTCATAAAGTATAACACTATGTATTAGTGCAGCTTTAAAATATACATGATCTATTGGACATCAGCATTGTGTTATATTAAAATATATAGTTTCTGTTCACTAAACTGGCACACGCACATGAAAATATGTCTTTTCAATTCCAATGATGAGCATCCTCTTCACAAAAGTTAGTTTGAAGTTTCAATCAAACATTATTGTTCTTCCTCATCAACCAGAGATCAAAAAGAATCACAAACAACTTTTTGATTTATTTGGAGATATTCTAGCTAATGATCCATCACAAAATATCTGAAGGGACGTCTGTATGGGAGACATGATTGAGGCTTCGCCAAAAGCCTCTTTGTTGTACTTATGTAATTGTCATGTTCATAGGGAATTTTTATTGAAACAATAACAAAGCACATGTCCACAAATTAGCTTCACTTTCTCCTCATTCAACTTCTCATTGTCTGCAATGCCTGTGAGGGCTTAGAATAATGGATGATTGGAGAGGAGAAAGGAAAAGCAATGGGCTGTGTGTGTGTGTGTGTGTGTGTGTGTGTGTGTGTGTGTGTGTGTGTGTGTGTGTGTGTGTGTGTGTGTGTGTGTGTGTGTAGTGTATGAAGGGGAAAGCATGTTGGCACTGTGGTAAAGAAAAGCCTGCTGGATTGTTGGAGCACAGTGGAAGGATGCCTGCCAGTTTCTACGCCACCGGGACTCTCTGACCTGCGCATGTGTGTGTGTGTGTGTGTGTGTGTGTGTGCGCGCGTGTTTGATTGCGTGTGCACGACTGAACTCGGCAACAGAAAGCCTCCGCCCGTTCTTGCATGTGTTCACACTGTGTACGCTCGCTCTCCTAACTGTGTGTGAAACTGCGTGTGTGTGTGTGTGTGCGTACATGTGCACCTGCGTATGTGTGTGGGTGGCAAGCAGATGAAGACGGTGCTTGCCTCATATTCGATGTGATCTGCAGCCTCACCTCTGTCTTTATATTTAGCATACGATCCAGCTCCATGTTTCATTATGCATTCCCATCTACTGCTCTGTGGTGTGAATCTTACATCTCAATTAGCCTCTCTGTTCTGGACACAAAGTACATTATTTGTGGCAAGAAAATGGAAGAGCAAAGCAACTCAAACTTGCAACCAAAGTGCTCGGGAATGACATGCTAATTTACTCAAATGCACACACATGCAGCAACAATCCAAAATACTTTATTGACTTTTTTAATGACATACACTGTATGCTGGTGGATGACACTATATTTAATTTTATATGTTAACCAAAATAGTAAAACAAAAGCTTAAAATCTTAGTGCCCCAGTCCCAGGCTTGTGTTGATCCCAAAGCTTGCTAAAAAGGTCTTTAAATGTTACGCCCCCTTCAGATGGAACTGTGAAAGTTGTGCACTGCTTTGGCCTTGTAACTGTGCTGTATTGTTGATTGAGCTCTTTGCTATTGTTAAGAAGTTTACTGATACTTCCTTGCCTTGGTCTATGTCAGGATGAGATAGATAGATAGATAGATAGATAGATAGATAGATAGATAGATAGATAGATAGATAGATAGATAGATAGATAGATAGATAGATAGATAGATAGATAGATAGATGTTGCCGCCATTGTTTAAAAGAAAAAAGTAATAAAAAAAGTAAAGTTGCACATTTGCACAACAATAATAAAATATAAATATCAGAGTTTCACATAGATACAAGTGTTGAGTTTTGGGTTGTGTGGAGATGTGACCACTGCTTTGACCCTGTAGGTCTGTGTGTTGTGAGGAATATTTCTCACTGACTACATGAAGGGGTCTGGTGGTTACCAGGTTTCTGACCTATACTCACATATGGGCACAGGCTTGGGGTCTTAGAAGGGGCAGGACATGGTTAAGTGCCAGTAGATTATTAATGGCTGAAGGCTTCACTTTCATGTGTGACCCTTGTAAGACATGACTTTTGGGTAATAAATATGCATATATGCAAATGTATTTCTTTGTGGCTATTTGCCATTGGCTATAGTCATATAGGTTGACATGTTTGACCAATCACAGATCATTTCTTTGTTCCTTCAGAGACTATAATAGGTTATGTTTGTTCTTTACTTATGGAGATGAGCTGATGCCACTTTTTGTGTCTGTTTTCTCCTTATTGTTCAATAATAATAGTTTAATCTTCAGCCCAACAGTGTTTTGTGTATTATTTCATCTTTGTGTTTAGTGTTTTCAGAAAATTTCCACGACAGAACAAACTGTAGTATGATGGGAAATCGTAAAACATGTGATTTCTTTGATGGAAATCAAAGCATGGTTTGATGTATGCTTCAATTATTTATTCTTTTTGATGCACTTTTTCTTAATTGTCCTAAAGGGCACCCACACAAGAGAGTAACCTGCTGTAATTAGACAAATATATATATGTTAATATCATCATCAACCTTTATTTATTCTATCAGAGATGCATTAAGGTGGAAAACCCTCATATTCAATGATGCTGACATGACATAAAAACAAGTCAAATAGCAGAAATACGGAAATAAATTCTTAACTAAGACAATTACATTAAAATAACATTATATTTCTACAGTGTTCCAATCAATATTTAAAGTGCGTCGAAGGTTGTTCCATGTGTCTGCAGCACAAAGTCTAGAACAGTCATTCCAAGATCTGAGTTGACCCAGGGGAACATGTAGTGTAATCCAGTCCTGAGAGTTTGGGGTCTCTGACTGATTTTGGAATCATATAAATTGAGAAGGAGCCATAAATCTCTCACACTGCCAGCTGGTCACTTGGTAAGTAATACAAAGACATTAATCTTAGCTACTTTTTTCTTAGTGACTGGCAATGTGCAACATTTCTGGTTTCTTCACAGTTTTTTTTATTTTTTTCCACCTGACATTAAGACTTAATGGCAGATGTGAACGTCTTAACCTGTTATCTAAACTGACATAACAACAGCTGAAGTACAGGTTCAGAACTTTTAAAATGTCTATAAAAGTGATTCTGAAGCTAATACGAAGCTTCAGCCGTCTAAATGAGTCAAATCAAGAAGATATCTTTCAACGTTACAGTCTTTTTAGTGCCAAAGTCCCTCTTTTTGTTACTTTACTTCCACCACAAGTCAACGGGGAAACCCTTTTCTGTATGAGGAAACACATAGCGGGACTCGTGTGCTAAAACGTTTAAATATTTTTTTTGCACCAGATGATTGTGTGGACAGACTGTGGATTTTGGACCCCATCACTTTGATCATTCTTTTAATAGCCAATATGAACAAGAGGGATGATTACAGTGAGGAAAATCTCTTTCAGTGTTCATATGAGCACCTGACTGTTGTTTTAAGACAGACTTGAAATATTGTGAACCTATCCCTTAAGGGGTCAATCCACTGAACAACGCTGTCAGCTGTTTTTATAGAGACTGTTTCTTTGGCTGAAAGTAGCTCCCATGAAAACTCTGACAGATATTTTAAAACCTGAGCCAAACAAATTAAGTAAAAAAAAAAAAATCTCTCTGCATGACTAGATACCACAAGAGTAAGTGAGAAAATATGTCTTTTTTTTTAGTATGTGATTGGGGTGAACCAGCTCTTTCAACACAGTCACAGTGACTGTGGTTGAAGGCTGTCGGGACACTGAACAGCTTCACTCAAACAGCGGGAGGGGATTGATGTCTTGCTCAAGGGCACCTTGACAGTAGTTGCTCAAGGAGGGAACAGCTTTACTTAGTCACACTCTCAGCTTAAAATGCTGCCCACATCATGTCAGTGTAATCTCAGATCCTTGCCCAGAGAGTTTCCCTTAATCTCACATTACCATATCTGCTTTACAGGGCCATATGAACCTATGAAATACAAGTAGAAGCCTAGGTATACATGCACACATTAAAGATATACTATGTAGGATTTACCTAAATAGCAACGTACAGACTCATACAAAAATAATCCTTCTCAATCATCACTTATGACCCAGTAGAGGTGTGTGGTGGTGTATGAATCTGCAGAGGCTATTTTCTTTTTTGCTGTATTTGGGCGGTGGGTGTGTAGCCCCCAGCTAATGACTTGTAGCATAGACACCACACTAATTGTCAATAGTCAATATCTCACTGGACGTCTATAGTGACCTCTGACCCCTGGCAGACTATCCTGACACATACATGATTCCATACAATGTCAGGCATTATGGGACACCCAGTGACTTGGTTAAATGTGGTGTTACTTTATGTAGAAAGTTGGGATTCAAATCATATTTAAACTGTGCTGTTAGCATTAGCTAGCTCTATATGACTCATGCATGTCTGACAGCTTAGCCTCTTGAATAATTCCAGCACTCACCAGAATTTTTTTTGCTTCATTTTCCTCTTGTTTCTGCTAGTTTATGAAGTGTCATCATTAAGTCTCTCCAGTTGAGAGTTGAAACATTTTTTCTCGTCTTCACCTCAAGTTGTGCTGCCCAGGGCAAATTTGGTTGCACTTACATCTTTCTTTTGACTTACTATTAATTACTACAGATAGAATACACTTGACATTGACTGGACACACCTTAAGTAGGTGAGAGAAAACTTATCAGAAAGAAGAAAGTACTGCCTAGAAAGATGAGTTTGATCAGAAACTGAAAATGACCCATGTTAGTGCTGCAGTCATATGCAAATAAAGTCCATCCAATAAAATCTATACCAAAATGTTGAAGTAGTTTGATGTCATACTACTACAGAGACTAAGCCACTTATTGATACTGATGACTGCAATCTGAATTCTATGTCCTGCCATCAACCTGTCTTATTTTGTTTTATTTTAAGCATGAATCATCATCAGGTGCCTGAAATTAAGCAGAAATTAACATGAAGTTTTACAGTTCATATAAATTCAGGCTTCAGGTAATTTATAATCCAATAATGGAAATCTAGAAATCTAGTTCAATTGTCTCATCCATTCAGTCCCATTGTATCAACATTGTTTCAAGTCCATGAGACCTACAGTAACCTAACACCTGGAAAGGCCTGACAACTCCAAGCCTTGTGCCTTATTATCATTCCAACCACTGAACTCCAATTATAATTAGCTTCATTTAGTATTTAGACAGAGTGAGAGCTTCAGATTGCCCAGTCTCCTCAAAGAACTCCAGTAATCCTGTAGCAAATTTGAGAAGAAAATCATGCTTGAATCATATATAATTACTTTTTCACAAGTCCCCAAAGGAATATGAAAGTAATATCATAGCACAATAAAAGGTTCACTAACATAGATACAATTTGGATTACAATAGGAATATGATAGAGGAGAAGAAATTACATCCAGAATAATAAGAATAATCCTACTGTATACTTGCTATTGAGCTCCACAGATGCATCATGCCTATTGGAATATTCTATGAATATTATAGTGATTTTTTTCTAGGGGTTAGATGTATTTTACTCTTTAGAGTGAATGAGAAACTGGTTATTCAGGGTGGAATGAGAGATCAGTTATTTACTTGCACTGCCTGGACCTTGTCCAATCAAAATTTACCAAAAGTAGATGTGAGCATACAAAAGACAGATAACATTTCTTATGTTTTCTACCAAGCCATTTGATTCACAAGCACGACATAGTGGAAGCTTAAAGGTGCAACATGTTATAATCAGAAATTCCTTCTCATTAGTGACACCAGTGGCCATTAAGTGACCTGCAGTCAGCAATATGTTTCATATATTCTGGCACTTCGTCAGCGTGAGCGAGCAGAAGCACTAACAATAGCCGGCTAAAACCACAACATCACAATGTATTTCACATGCTTCAGAGTAATGTTCACTTACCTGTCAAACAGAAAGAAAGCCAGCTTGGAGTTGGACCATAGCAGACTCCATTTCTTCAGCTTATGTTAGCTAGTGCTGCAGTTTTCCCGAGTTCTTTACGTAGAAATAAGTCCACAGGCTGTTAAAGGAAACTGAGAAAGTCAGGCAAGGTTTTATTTTTCACACTTCACATTCACAGTCACATTCTGTTGACAAATATTAGTACATTTTTGAATATTTTAAACTGAAATTGTTACATCATTCCCACATATCGCACCTTAAATCTACTTGTCAGTTTCCTGACCATCCAACTCTGGTTGGTAATGTTGTATATTAATGAGCACAAAGTCCATACATGTTGTTATACATGATCCTTCTACAGCAGTCAATGCATATTGTGCAAATGTTAGTGTTGAAGAGACAATGCCTTCAAACCTGATTTGTTAATTACAAAAACAGAAAAGCACAAAGCAAAATTAAACTCATGCAGCTTTTTGGATGTCGAAGATGAGTTTTTTTGCATGTGTGCAAGAAAATCCACAAATTACTGAATCTTTAAAAACATGCTCTCATAAAGTTAAGTGCAGCACACATTGACAACATTTTATTTCATACATCGGAGAATAGTAACAATAATAATAAATAATCATGTATTTATATAAAACTTCTCAAAAAACAGTGTTGCTCAGTGTCATATAATAAGAACATGGTGGAAACCTTTGGACATCCAGATCTTAAAGGAGAACATCACTCATTTCACATTTCAGGAGTGCGACTGTATATGTGGAATTATAAAGTTGTATGAAGAGATGTCTCCAGAGGTAAATGGACTGTACTTATATAGCGCTTTACTAGTTGTTATGACCACTCAAAGCACTTTTACACTACATGTCTCATTCACCCATTCACACACATTCATACACTGATGAATGGGGCTACCACGCAGGGTGCCAACCTGCTCATCAGATGGAAACTAACCATTTATACACATTCAGTTGGCGCAGAAATAGGAGCAATTTGGGGTTAAGTAGCTCAGCCAAGGTTCACATCGACATGTGGACTGGAGAAGACGGGAATCAAACGGCCAATCTTCCAATTGGTGGACGACCGCTCTACCTCCTGAACCACAGCGTATATTTTATGTATAGTAGTCAACGGTATGGTTGACAGAATGTCTTGAACCTTTGACAAAATGTGAAAAACTGCTGCCTCTCTTGACACTGATGGCATTGACACTGGAAAAAAAGACAGTGACTTACCCTGACATGTCATCACATTTGACAGGTGTCTATATGTGGCTGGTATGTAGGCCATGCATACAAAATATAAGGTCTGGATGTTTTGACATGCTTACAGTCTACGGTAAATGATGCTGGTTGAACTCAAGATCACCATCCTTACATTTTGTCATCTACAGGATTTATTTTGATATTCTTTGCAGCAAAAAACACTTGAGTCAGATTGCAAGACGTGACTGTAGCTCACAAACATAGAAAGTTGGAAGTTGCAAGGAGCAAATGAATGCAGCGTATGTCTCCATTCGCCCTCCCAAGCCTTTGGCTAGTGCTGCTCACTGACCTGTCACATCCAGCCTGGCTCGCCTTCTCCAACAGGGCCGGACAGCTGACACTAGTCCTCCCCTCCCTTTCTCCTTCTAATGTGTTGTGATAAGGAGCTTATGCGAGGTTTCCCCGGCAAAATTACCCCCTCGAGCTATTCTAGCAGTCTGGCGTATGTGGGCGTAAATTTCATGATCGCTTCCATGTAGAGGTGATGCTGGCAAGCAGAGACGTTGACCACGAAGAGGGAGATGTTTACGTGTTAACCTGGGCTAAAGACAAAGCAAGGAGAGGCCAAAGCCTGAAGACATGACAGCAGTGATTTCCATTGTTTTCCTCACACAAACAGGGACAAGTAGTAGCCTGTAGCTGCTGCAGGGATCAGCTGTCCTCATACTCTTTGATTGCATGAGCTCGCCATACGCAGTAGATAATATTGAACCGTGTGTACAGCTATTGATTCAAATTGATTCAAATTGGTCGCATGCCTTCCCGAAAAAGCAAAAGCAGATGTGTGGATGTAGAAAAGAGTGATTCCATGTCCATCACACACAATAGGATATTCTAGCGTCCTAATCTTTGACAGCATTTCGGCAGAAATCAGTTCCACATGCGAGCCGTGGCACTAATGTAGTGTTTACATCAACTGATTCTGATGGCTTTTCTCCTTCGTCCATAGGCTCTCTACACGTCTTTATACACAATGTGTAGATGTGAGTGTGTGTGTGTGTGCGTCTTGATGCAGACCTCATGTGTATGATGCTGCCATGTGCATGTCGATCCCCCCGAGCTCAGACTGTAAGATGTCGATAGCCAACCTGTAAATGACAGGCACAGTGGGAGTGTGTTTAGCAGTTTGGCTGGATCTTAAAAAGGTCACACCCATACGCACACACACACTGACACACACACAAAGGAAAGGACATACAGTAGAAGCATGACCTCCTTTGTCGTCTCCATACAAAGCTAAACACAAGAACCTTGTTCAATTATTCAGGTAGAGTTTTTATGGTTGATAACATGATTTCTAATGTAAGTGTAACATTATAATCTTCATAAATAGAGAAAGGGATACATGCATTTCTGTTGCTACTGTGAAAAATTGCTGCTGTCATGGGGAAAAAAACTATCTCAAATTTTAGTGATTTGACTACAATTGAAGGATTATGCTGCTAGCCGATTGATGGAGAGAAATCTGTCACCCCTGGCTTAGGAAAGCAAAAGCATCTGGATGAACTCAAAAATGCATAGTTGCTAAAGCTAAAATCAGAAACATAAAACCTGTTTTTTGAAGGATTTGTTTGTCTTTTCTTTGGTGTTTTCAGTTCTTTCCAAAAAGTTAACAATTTAAATCTACAAGTTGGCTGGGCTTGAATATTAAATAGGGCTTCAGGACTGGAGGAGAAGTGTAATAGTGGCGCTATGGTGCTCTGCTACACATTATTCCTTGATTTGGCCTCCGTTTTGATGTGTAGGTATAAACTGTGTCATTTAGATACTTAGTCAATCAGTGTACAGTGTAGCTCTAGTGATGGAAATATTAGTCAGTTGTCAATGCTTGGTTGGTCCACCACTGTGATCCACACTGAAGCACCCAGTTATTGGATGCTGAGATTAAATGTTCATTATTGACCTTGTAGACAATAGTAGTCAACTGTCTCCCCATAAGGTCCATTTAGTAGCTTTGACTAAATGACTCCCTCAATGTTCCTTTATTGCCACCATGAGAATGACAGTTTTGATTTAATTTGAAGTATCTTGACAGTTGTATTGGATTTGTTGCCATGAAATCCAGACAGATATTCAGGGTTCCCAGAGGATGAATACTCTTACATTTGGATCCCTTGGATTTTCATCTAGAGTCATGAACTTTTCACTTATTTCACATCCATTCTGTTCAGATATTTATAATTCGCAGCTTATAAATCTTGCTGATGGGTGCGTGAGGAAAAGTTGGGAGAACACTTGAACACATCAAGGTGGTTTTGAAATAAATGTCTCCCAAACTGTTGGATGGACTGTCATGAAATGTCACACAAACATTCATGTTCTTCATAGGAGGAATTGTGATTGTTTAAAAAGAAAAAGAGCAACACTTTTATCAGCCTCAGCTGTACTTTGTGTTTAGAGCGAATTAGCAACGTTAGCATGCTAACATGCTATGATGGTGAACTTGGTAAACATTACCTGCTAAACATATTAGCATTGTCATTATAGGCTGACAGTAGCATTTAGCTCAAAGCACAGCTGTGTGTACTGTAGCCTTACAGAGCTACTAGCTTATTGTTTCAAGTTATTTAAATTAAATTACAAAATTGCTTCTTTCAAAATGACTAATGTGAGCATTTTCTGATCTGACACTCTGATTGGCAGCATGACATTGTTTTGTAGTGTCTTCTAAAAAAGCTTGAACTTCTGCTGGTTGGTTTAGAATAGGAGAGGTCAATGGGTGAAGCGTCCTTACTATTAGGTGCATTGAATAGAAGCAGCTAGCATCTAATAGAATGATATCAGTACCAGTAACAAATGGTATCGTGTTATTTTGCATATTTAAAAAAAAAAAGTTTTAAAAAAGTTCCTTCCCTCATACTACACCCTTTTCCAAACATTGAATGGTTATTATTTTTGCTACTTCGACATGTTCGAAATAAATGAATAAATAAATAGGAAGAATAAGTGTGTATGATTGACCACCAGATGTAATATTAATATGCGTGTTCACATTTTTTTTTACAGTGTACTTAACCTGTGCCGATGTCCAGCACTAACTAACAGGACAGAATAAAGGATACAAACACACACACAACAGATGGAGCCAACATGGAAAAGTGAGTAAGTGATAAGATTTCACCATCCATACAAACACACAACATTATAAACTTCATCAGTACCGCTTCTTTCTTTTCCTTTTGACCTCCTTTTTTTCACTTCTGTTTCTTTCTCCCTTTTTAAATTTTTTTATCTCCCTTCTCTCCTTTTCACCATCCTCCCCTCCATCTCAACTGATGCCAGGACTGAGCTAGGGTGGAAGAAAAACAGAAAAAAGAAAGAGTGAGGGAAAAAAATAGAGGGAGAGAGAGAGAGAAAGAGAGGGAGAGATTGGATTTCCATTCCACATTGGATCACTGGAGTGGAGTCTAAAACCACAGAGTGCGCTGGCACTGGACAAAGAGGCTGGATTCAATAAATATGTGGACTAAGCTCTCCTATTCAGACCCCGCAGTATTGAATTCCTTATTTAGGTCATTTAGACTGGGCAAAATTGATACAGTATGCAGCTCAAATCTATAGCTCCATTTTTTTGTGTGTGTGCTCTTTTTCTCTCTGTCTTTGCCCTTCTAAATAAAAAGGAGATGAGAGGGAAGTCAGCGTGGGTGTGTATGTGTGTGTGTGTGTGTCTGTGTGTGTGTGTGTGTGTGTGTGTGTGTGAGTGAAAGAAGTGAAGAAGTAGCAAAATAAAGAAGTGGAGTGTGAGCCTGTGAATGTTTGTGTGTTTTGTGGAGAGAACGTGAATGACAAAAGAGAGAGAGAAGAAGAGGTGAGGAATTAGACAAGGGGGGGAGAGCAAAAACAAATTGAATGAAAGAGATTGAGAAAGTGAGTGGACGGAGAAAGAGAGTGTGTGTGCATGAGAGAGAGAGAGGGAGAGAGAGAGAGGGAGAGGGAGAGGTGGTATTTTGACATTTTATTAGAGTCTCAATGAGGTCTGCACAAGACAATGCTCTCCTGCCTCCTCGTTTAGCCTGATCTTAATTGGCCATTAGATTGAAAAATAGCCTATACCTCCTTTCCTCCTCCTCCTCCTCTTCTCCTCTCCTCCTCCTCTCTTCTGCAGCTTCAGAGCTGATTAGACCTTTGATTTACTAATAAACACAAAGAAACAGATTAGCGGGCCGAGCTGAGGCAGCATCAGACATGCTTAACTGTGTCTGGAATAGGAAAACACCCGGCTAGGCCTTCGCACTCACTGAAAGCTATCTGATTTTTGTTGAAAGTTGAATTTAAAGGTGCTTGACACTAAAAAATATTGCTGACAAAAGACATGCCTAAACACACTGGTGTTTGGGTCAGTGCCAAATAAGGGTTGGCAAGATGAGCAATTCAAAAATATGTTAAAAACTAGTTTTAAAAGCAGCATCAGGTTTGTTCAAATGTATATTTAGTGTTTTTGTTGGTTTTATGACATGTGCACCATTTTTACCAAAAGTAAGATTTTATCCACTTACAGTGTATTTAAGTGGAGTTATACTAATAATTACTTCATTTAAAACATGTAAATGTTTCCTGATCTCCATGATTCTCCAGATTAAATGTAATATTTAGAACAATTGTATTCCATTACCTTTATTTAATATAAAATGTTGAATATAAGATCATGCCAAACTAGTTGATATGGTGTTTTATTGAGAATTTACTGTTTTTAAGCAAGTTGAATTATTTGGGACAAAATTTTTATTTTATTTTACACCACTTACACATTTTTGCCATAATCCTCTAATATAACCTCTTAAAATGGATTAAAAGTAGAAATTTGATGCTGGGTCCACAAAAAAAGAATGTGTGCAAATTATTCATACATTTTCACGTTTAACTCACTAAACCACATGGACACTAAAAAACCCTCATTGACCCATACACATTAATAAATCCTCACCTTTGTGCATTTAAGGTTCTTGCTCTTTAAATACAAGCTTTCTTGACACTGTGACTAATCCACAATGAGACCAAATCAAAGTATTTTTTGGAATTTAGCTCAGATTTTTAAGTTCCATTCCATGATGCCAAACCATCCAGAGTTTAGATTGACCTGCCAGTGTTTATGTTCCCTTATCTTCCCTAGCTGCAGATGACAACACTTCACGCCTGCTCTCCTTTTTTTTTCTTTCTTTCCCCTGCACAAAACTCACACTGGGCTCTTATGATAAATAAGACATTACCCACAATGAGAGGAACTCAATCAGTGCTTGTGTTGGCTGAGAGTGAGAAAGACAGGGATAATTACTCACTAAATAGGCAATCACTGAGGTGGCGCCCACACAATCAAGCCTGCATGTGTATTTTGGGGAGCTTCCACAGAAACGCCGGCCAGAAGCCTTCGGAAAAATGAAGAAGCGAGCAATAAACTAGACATAGCTGGTGGTGACGGCGGTGGATCGCTCCATGGCTAATATTGTAGCAGGGGTCACAGGTAGGGGTCTGGAGGTGGACATTAAAAGGGCAGCGTTTCCAAGTGAAATTACGTGTCAATTTGCAAAGTGAGAAGAGACAATCTGGTGTCGTGAGGAATGGAAAAGCGGTGAGCGCTCCCACATAATTTATTCCAAGCAGAAATTGAGTTTAGGCTATATCTATTCCCTTTTGGGACGTGTTAATTTTCTTCTCCGACAGCTCCTGTAAATTTATTTGCTTTTGTGGTTTCGGAGGGATTTCTTTGAATCATAAACTTGACTCAAGACCGGACCGGCTACAGCTACTAAACTTTAACAAAAAAAAAAAACAAAGAGAGAAAGACATGAAGCACTGTTCAGCGTTAGTGATTATTGGTATTTTAATGTGGTGAATCAAATATTGCTGAGTCAGTGTTTTGCCATAGCTGTCAAGTCCAGCAAAGTATTGTGAGAATAACCAGGTAAAGGCACATGATACTGTGGAAAAAACAAATGTAACCCTTACATACTGTTCATATTCTACACCATCACAGTATGTTCCTGTTCATTTTCACCCAGTCTAACAATCCCCTCATAAAAAGTGTCTACCAAATGTTTAGAAAGCATCAATAGTTGATCTGACTGATCAATAAATGTGATCAAACCTTCATTCATGTTTCAGAGAGCAGAGAGAGTGTATTTTTTAGCTTTTACACCAAAAACATCTCCTATCACACAATATCATGTCCTATTTTACCTAAGACATGAAAATATAACATAGCAATAATGATGGAAATGTATTTAATGTAAAGGTAAAATGAGCAGAACTTTATGGAAGTGTGGGGTTTATTGTAGAACCATTAGAGCCATCAGTCTTCACTGTTACATCATAAAAAGAAATCCTCATAACTACTATCTTATTAAAACTATTAACTATTCATTTCACTAATACACATGGCAATAGATACAGAGATAATTTAACCCACAGCTTCAATGGACAAAAAATTGTAGCACCTTTACAAAAAAACATTTTCATTCCTGTGTTTTGGGCCACTTTAGGAAAAGTAATCAAATTTCAAAGTAAAAGACATTTGGGGTGTTTTTACAGCTGTCAAAACAGGTCAAATCTCACCCCAACAGTATGTAAGGGGTTAATTGAATAAAACTTTAATTCAATTTTAAAAAGGGTGCAATTCATGTTTGGGCCATTAGTGATGTAACAGAATGTAACAAGGCTTACACTTAAAGCTACACTATTCACAAATCCCAAATTCTGACCAAATAGAGCCTTTATTTGGCTCAACTGCAGATAAAGCTAGCCTTTATATCAAACAGTCGTATATTCAAGACAGCCTTTTATTTCCAGTGTTTTTAAATCATTTTTTTAAGTTTAAAAAAAATCCTCCCTGTTTTCTGATCCTCCTGATCTCTCATTTTAATTTGCTGTTGATTTGCTGCTGGCTGTCACTTCAAACTCCTGCTCTTAATGTTTCTCATCACCAGTCTTCCAGGGAATAATAATCCAAACATCTGCAGAAACACTTTAGTTGACAGTAGCTTAACACCCATCAGAAAAATGGAAAAAGTTGAAGAAAGTGGAATTAGTATGTGAAGGAAAGCTGTATTTTTTTGTTATAAAAGAAAAAGAAAAATCAAGAAAGACAGGATGATGACTTGGACATAACTGTTTTTGTGCTGGTGGATTGAGTGCAGTGGAAATTCATATATTATGCTGAATTCGCCTTTTGTTTCTTTTACTTGGGACTTTATAATATGTGCATTATCATCACCATATATTGAAAACTGTGCACTATTTTGGCAACCAGACCAACAGAAACACTGAATTAACTATATTCAGCCGTCCATCTAGCCAACTACAAATGATGCTTAATTACTTTGACTAAAATACAAATCTATCAAACGCAGACTCAATATCTGCCTTGTACAGATATTTTAAGTGCATACAATTTAATGACAGTATCTGAATGGAAAGCATATTTGCATACTGTAATATACATTCTTACTTAGCAATTATTAATTGGCATCTCGCCAGAGGAGGTCCATGGCGTGCGGTGGCAGCGGTGGATGTAGCTCATTTAAGTCCGTAAAGAGACTCATCAAATTTGGCATGAACACATAATTCACTAAATGGTTATCGATTTTAGTTTTTTGGTAGGGGGGGCGAAGCTGTATCAGCAACAAAATACCTTTCAGTTATCAGCGACAATGCCAATCAACTTTTGGTTTGGTCTTTTGAAACATGCTGACACAGGGAGAAAAAAAAAGCATCAGTCTGACTGTAGAGTGGAACAAATACATGGATGCCAAAGATGACAATGTTTTTCTTTCACTTCTATAAATCCAGCTTTGAAAAAAGTTGCTCCCAGCAGATACAATACATTTACATACTCAGACTTAGTATTCTATTCACCATTCATGATATGCAATTCATGTATTTTTCTCTATTTTTCCCTCCCATTTTCTCTATTTATGTTTGTTATTATAATTTGTAACATGAGGCACACTGTCAAATTTTCTGGAATGATTTGATATAGCCTTTGGCAAGTACATTTGTACTGCACCACATACTGTATCTTTCTGAGTCTGTGTGTGTATGCTGGAGGCTCCTATAAAGTAGCATGCCAGTTTAACTTGTCTTATAGGTTGTTAAACAGGTGATTAGCTTCACAAGGCAACACCTTTTAAACTTTGATGAGTGGGATATCCTTGGGTTTATATATAGAGAGCACCAGTGTAGCAAATATAACTCATTTTTTGTGTGTGTGTGTGTGTAATAATGTGCATGGTAGAGTGCGGTTGACTCATATACTTTGAAACACATTTTTGAAGATTAACACTAGAACAATTTGAGATTCACAGACCTGACACTGTTATGCATGCGCAACATTTTAATATGTGTGTGTGTGTGTGTGTATGTGTGTGTTGAGAGAGGTATAGTTATTATTGAGGAGATCCTTCCCCGAGAAAGAAAGGCCAGACCTCGCAATGGTTTAATCAATAGAGGAATGTTCTCTGTAATGAAGTGTGTCAGCTTCTTAACAGGACTAAAACCTTCATCAAGTCAATGAGGAGGGAGAGTTAAACCTGAGGCCCATCGGAATAATCACACCACCTTATTGACTGGCTGCGAGACGACACGAATGCCAAACACTGGCATGGTCAATCACACACACACAAACACACAAACAGAGAGAAACAAGCAAAGGTTAGACGTTACATCTCTATAAAGACACACGAAAGACAAACCAGACTAAAAAATGGGATACAAAACTGGAAGTAGATGGTGTGAGATGGATACTCAGGTGGGTTATATATTAAAGTCAAATCCTGAAATAACCTTTTCTTATGTTGGACCATTACAAGCCTGCAGAACAGCTTCAGCGCTCCTTGCCAAAGATTCTAAAAGTCCATGGATCTCTGGAGGGATGAGCTCCATTCTTCCAAAAGATATTCCCTCATTTGGTGTTTTGATGGTGGTGGTGGTAGAGAGCGCCAATCCACATAGGAAGCGTTTGTAGAAACGTTTTTGACATCTGTTACTCACCGAACTGGTGGAACACATACAGTACATTTCCATTTTATCAACTGTGTCACCCAGGACCCCCCCACGTGAGTCTATTTTCCCCCTCTGATGCGCCTTGTGAAGCAAAACCCTCACAGACAGCTGTTTAAATCACACAAATCTCCAGCTCTTTATGTGTTGTGAACTTATGAAGCGTAACTGTAATGATTGATCAAGGCTTACAGTGTTACTAGCAGCTTGTGGGTTTCACTCTAAGCACATTCCTCTGCGGTGGGCTGTAAAAATAAAATCAATGAATCAATAACTAAAAACAATGCTGATTTCTCCCCGAGGAGCCTACATGAAAATGATGTTGGTTCAGTAGATTTCTGCTGTCAGTCAGACTGGTGAAGACAGTTTGACCAGCAGCACCTCAGGAACTGGTTCTAACAATGGATGGTGCCTCAATGCACCGGCCTCGGGTCTTTGGGGCATCAGGAAACATGCACTAAAAAATCACAGTAAACACAATGTAGGAGAGTAAGCTACCTAGATCATCTTGCTGTAAATACTACATACGTGGTTACATTGGTTTGAACGTGGTTGGTATCGAGCAACAAGAACAACTTTGCATTGTCAAAGTAAAGACAATCGAAGAGGACAGCAGAAACATCACATGGTCATAGAGAAGACTTTCATTGGCAGTTGAACAACTCAAACTCTTGAGGCAAAGACAATTTCAGACAATGTTTCAATACATCTATGTCCCTAATCATGGATGTATTAAATCTATGCCTTTTCCCTACCATTCCACTCATCAATGCAAGCAAATTCAACACCCTTTGTAAATATTGCGTACGTCGTTACATCGGTTTGAATGTGGCAGGTATCAAGCAGCAAGAAAAGGTTTCATTGTCAAAGTAAAGACATTGAAAAGGATAGCAAAAACATCACATGGGCTTAGAGAAGGACTTTCATCAGCAGTTGAACGGCTCAAACTCTTGAGGCAAAGAAAATTGCAGACCATGTTTCAATACTCCGATGCCTTTTCCTTAACATTCCAGTCATTGACACAAGCAGAGAGCGATCGTTCTCTAAACTTTCCTTTGTTCAAAGCAGACTGCGTGATGTTCTTCAGGCCATGGATTTAAAAGACACAATCGAAGACCAGACGAAAGCACTTCTAAATGTAAGACAATATGCTCTTTTTATAACTGGTTTGTGATGTCTGCAGGTTTTTAATTGAAAAGACTGATCCCTCCATGTTGCCGCAGGCCTACTTGGCTGAGGTAAACCAGCTTTGTCTTGACTTGATTGCTGATGTATTGTCTCATTTTGGTGAGTTTCATATTCTGTTTACTGATTAGGAGGGCGCACCATTTACTATCTGTCGCTGTCCACTGAGGAAGGGTGCTGAATTAATGTTGTTGTGGGATATAGTGGAAAGAGATGGGGGTTGGGGGACTGTAGCCCCAGGGTATAAAGTAATGTTGAGGTGCCTCTGGATGGAACTGGTTTGGATTAAAAGGACAGAACCTCTCAATCACTCTCACATGTAGCTCACATTTTGCTTTTAATGTGTATTGTGTACATTCAGTATCTCTCCAACATCTCCAATACGTGTTCACTTGGGTTAAAATCTGGTAATGTGAAGGACATAACATCATATGAGTTTTCATTTTCATCCTAATTAAACCATTCAGTGGTGAAAGAAGTGTTTTGATCTTTTACTTACAAGACTCCTGCATTCAAGAAATGTTCTTCATACTTAATATTCATATAAAAGTACCGTACTCATTATGAAAAATGCCCTCTTGCAGAGTGTTAATGTTATATTATTGGGTTATTGATGTATTAATGTGTGAGTAGCCTCTTAATGTTGTAGTTGATTGAGATAGCTCATTTAAGTGTCTTTATACAGTATAATGTTGGGTTGGTCATATTTTGTAAGCTGAACACATCTTTTGTGCGTAAAATCTGAGTTTGCTAAATACATAGTGACTGTATATGTGAATTAAATGTGGTGGAGTAAATCAAGCACCTTGCAAATGTCAGCCATAAATCAAACAGTCAACTACAGTTTTCCGGTTTGAAAACACCAAAAAGGTAGAAGCAATGTTTTCCAAGGACACATTTCCAAAAAGATGCAGCTCTCTCTAGTTCTTTTGTGTTCTTCTTTTTAAGATACAGCTACAAACCACTATTTATTCTGATACATGAGGTATTGAGCAGACATCCTCTTAATTAACAACCAAATAATACCATGCACTCCAGAATGACCCATAGAAGTATTTTCTAATATGCCACCTATTGACAGTAACTGAACATCATTTGTCTGTGATTGAAGTATTACAAATCACTGTTAAAAATAATGTTTATGATGTGACAATGCTGTGGTTAAGGTCTAGGTTTCACACTTCAGAATTGTATAGAATAACATTTTATTTTACAAAAACAGCATGTGAATGATCACACTAATATCTAGCAGCCACAGTCCAACTGCTTCAGTCTGAAACTACTGAACAAGCTTGATGCCTCCATCAACTGACCAGCACAGGCGCCAGCAGGCTGCAGACTGTGGGCCTGTTGATGGACATACGTATACATCCTGTATACACAAGATGTTCCAAAGTTTAAATATCCTATATTTCATGTAAACAGGGTAGTATCAGTTCATGAGTAAATATATATTCTAAAATATCTTTTAGAAGTGGGTCTTTAGTATTGTTCGGTTATATCACTAAGTCAAATCATAAGTAAGTGTCAAGAACTTCCTATTTTCTTGGAAGCTATACTAATTTTCCGGATTGTATCACAGTGATGGATGTGAATGTTAACACTGTGACTCTGATAATGTTAGTCTATTGAGAGCATGAGTGATATTTAAACATATTGTACTATAGTCATTCATTAATGCCCAAGTTGTAAAATCTACAAATTATAAGCTGAGCAATCATGTTCATAGTTGTGTAGAGTGTGTGTATGTGTGTGTGTGTGTGTGTGTGTGTGTGTGTGTGTGTGTGTGTGTGTGTGTGTGCGTGAAATACATGTGGCACCTAAATGTCCTAGTTTATGTTTTAAAAATCTGGTCCAGACAGAGTAATTGGAAAACTCAAAATTGTCTTCACCCTGTTTGACACTCCATAACTGGACAAGCAGCTGTAAATGAAAACTGTAGGTTCCTGTTGTCCTCAGTCAATTTTGACCAAGGAGTACAACAGGCCTTAACTCAAAAATGAGGCATAGTTTCATTTAAATGAGGCCTATTGAATATAATTTCTAAAAATATGTGTATGTGTATGTGTATATGTGTTGATAAGTTGGAATGAAGTTGGCCAAAAAGGTCTAACACAAAATTGGGTAATAATTTATACCATATAAATCTTAAGTAAGTAAGTCTTTACCTGGGAGGACAACAGTTGCACAGAAAACAGGAGGGCTTGTCTAGTGACAAAAGGTTTGGCTAACAAGTAAACCTGGGAAGCTAATGTTAACTGCCTCCATGCTAGCCTCAGACCGAAAGCTAAATAAATTAAATGATACACAGTGAAAGCTGTGAACCATCCAATGCACAACACAATATAGCATTAAATCTATCCTAGATACATAGAACTTACTTGGTGGATATAGTCGCCATCAAAACGCTCTATTCATGGAGGCTTTACAGACAGGATACAGTACCAATTTACATATGGTTCTTTTTTTGTCAGCTGACACAAGTAGCGCCCTGTAGAAACGTGACATGTGATATGGGAATCAAACAGTAATTTCCTGCAGCTAAATCCACTTTTTTACCATCTATTTATCTAACGATCCACCCAAACCGCCAACTCTGATTATGGGTATTTGTCACCTGGCCTGTGTTACTTCTGTGGGTCATACCCACTATGGCCACTAGATGGCATCTGTCAAACCTAACTATAGGTCATGTTTGGCGACTGACCTATACCGTCGTTTTTCTTGGGAGGATGTGCTGGAGCAGATGATGGTTATCCAGAAACAAAATCAATCAGATATAGTGAGGAAAAAATGTTTATAACATAAATTAAATTAAAGAAATGTGGACATTAATCATTACACGTCCAATCAGTATCCATAAACACAACCTTCCTGCTCAGAAGGCTGCTTCATGGCTGTAGAAAGGGTGATATTTGACACGAAACCCTTAATACAGCACTGTATATTCACATAAATAAACATGCACCAAAGCTTGTGAACAGTGAATAATAACACCAACTGATCTGCATATGAAAACAGTGTAATGCATAAGCTCTCACTCTCTCAGCATGCAACACACACACACACACAGACACAAACACACACACACCGTTATCCACACATCCAGAAAAGCTGGTCATCACTCCCTCTGTCTTCACTCATCTTTCACAACCCCTCCCTCTCTTCTTCTCTCTCTGTCTTTCATTGATCTCTCTCTCATTGGACTCATCACTCTGCATTCTCTGCAGACAAAGAGCAACCGCTGGATGACAATCACATTAGAGCACACAATCTATTTATGGCTTTGCCTCATATTTCAACTCCTTTCTCTCTCACTCACTCACACACACACACACACACACACACACACACACATACGCACACTCCTTCCCTCTTTCTCTTTTTCTCATACTCTGTGATAATATAAACGCAGGGATTTTAGTGGTAATGAGTTTTTAATGAAAAATGAATTATTTACAGTGGCTGGAGGACAGAAGATAAAAAAAGAGAGAAGAGCAGGTGATATGAATGCTGTGAAAATAATGCAATCACAATGCAGTAAAGTTTATTAGAGTTTACTTTAGATATGTAAATGGCTGCATAGATTATATGTAGATTACTTAACATAAACACCTTTTTAATTGTTAAATATTTGGTTGGCTCGGGTCCACTGACTCTCCGGTGAAGTGAGCTGCTAAGCGGATTCTTATAAAGTCACGAAGAGAAGAGTGATTGTCTTTGACAGTTTCAGAATGTAGTGTGGAGCCGTCCTCAGGAGACATCACAGGTGCCAGTGTGATATGAGGTGCCAGCTGGTTAAATGCCTGTCTCTCCAAAGTGGCAAGACTGTAGCCTTTCATGCAGACTGACAGGATAACACGAAACAGAACTTTCTCTTGTTGCTTTATCTGCTTAGCTGTACATTTAACTCTTAATTCAAATTCAAAATTCTGCATTTTCACAAAAATCTGCTTTGTGAGTAAAGTGGACAAACTTCGCAGAAATGAAATCTAATATTCATAAGTATGCTTACATTGGTGTATAATCCCATTAAAATAAGTGTTTTCTTTATATTAGAATGAGCCTTTATATCTACATAGTGAGTGGATCCTCTTCCATGTAGGCCCACCATGATGCCACTACATTCTACACACAGTTAGTGCTAAGTGTGCATATGTCAAGTTTTAAGCACTAAAGTCTAAAATCTATCAAATAGAGTTGCAGTGGGAGGAGCTAATTCATGTGTCCCAAGTCCTATCATTTTCTCCATAGACTACTTTAAGTGACTTACAGTTGATTCACTTCTGCAGTTTTGGCATGAAAGTCTCCTGAATCATCAGTGCAAAAGATGGATGACTGTTCTTTGACAAGTTAAATATTCAAGCCTGTGTCCAAAGCTTAAACTGAGAGCTTAACATCCAGTACTAAGCTATTGATTATGCTGTTGAGAAAACTAAAAACACATCTGCAGCATCAATCAATTCACCAGTAGATATTGAGTCAATGTTTGGACAATTCAGCAATTCGGATTCCTTGTTTTGTTCCCAAATGTAGCAATGAAGGATTTGCTACCACTCCAATGTTTACCTCTGACTCACTACTTTTCCATCACAAAGGTGGCTGAGGCTCATGCAGATTGTTGTAAAGTTATCCACCATTCAAAACTGATGAAAAAAAGAAATCCACAAGGGGCGCTGTTCAGGTTTATAACTTTACATTTGTGTCTCAATCCTGAGCATTCAACGAGACATTATGAACATAGAAACATTTTTGGAAGCACATTCTTCTGAAACAACCTCATGATATCTACTATTGCCAATGTGACCAAGCGATAAACCACTGGCAACACTCAGTCGGTTTTCTGCCTAAAAATTGCACAGCATCATTGTCATCAAATGTTGCCATAGATACCGTTGAGAAAAAGAAATACAAACCAGATGACTTGAACAAGAATTCACTTTTTCTGGATAACCATGTTGTTTTTAACCAAAAGTCATCTTGTGGCAACACACCGTTTGGCTAAAACAGTGGTGTGATTGAATAAAATGAGTCACACTGCTAACGCCAGTGAGAATAAAAGAAATCCCTTGTAAAGATTTTGCTGCACACAAAGAAATAGTCAGTAAATAAAAGGTCAAGGGCAGAATATGTGCATCTCAAAAAACTTTTTCTTCGCTGCACAAAAGGTCTCAACTACTGATACAGCTGTTAATACTAGAGTGAAAAATAAATTGTTAAGAGTCTGTTTGGCCTTTAACTTCCAAGACTCGAACCTACAACCTCACTCCTACATTGGCTTGGCTCAGCTAACCTGCAACCTCTCCTGTATCAGGACTCATCCTTGATCTTTATTCAAGTTCACAAGGCTTTGGGTTCCCTCAGGCCCGAGTTCAAAAGGGAAAACCACAAGGGGTAGAAGAAGGATGGAGATGTAGAGGGGATTCACAGTGTGTGGTCCTGAGGTCTGAAAGAGGAGGGGGGGTTGGATGAACAGAGAATAACAGGTCAGACCCCTCGCTGTTCCACACCTGGACATCATCAAACTTTTTTTTATCCCTTTGAGAAAATTAATTTCCTAACTATACTGTAACTGACTTTAAAGTCAGTTCCCACAACCTTACGCAATCATTCCCTTATATGTAAATGATGATGATTTAGATTTACATATTTGTTCTCTAACGTGCACACAAGCAGGTTATTCTTGTGTTTACTCTTCCCAAGCTCTTTTAGGAATAATTAGAGAACGCATGCTTTGGCATTTCAGGGAAAAAAAAACAAATTATGAACAATGCTTCTGTGTATATACATATGAGTTATTGGTCTACATTGTCATAGGACTATTCTATACTGCTAAATCTAATAGAATAAGGCAGCTAATATTCTATATTTTTCATATCAATTAATCCCATAAATGAACTAAAACCTACAATGAATGAACTACTAACAAGTACTGTTTTTGTCCAAAGCCTGATATGTCTTAGTCATTCAATCAAGGAGCATTCAATCATATTTAATCAATGACATATTCCCTGATTACCATGAACAAACACCTTGTAGTTCTATTTGACTCACTCCCACACGATCACCAGCTCACCAATTTTGAGCTTGAGAAAACCAAATATCATTATTTAATCAATATTTTTATACTTACAATGGGTCAAATGGCAATGTGCAATGCAAAAGGTGACCAACCCACAAAGAATTCACCACCCAGCTCAGAGTTATACAGCATTTTAGCACCTTTCAGCTGATTGTTTTGGTTTTATGGTTATTACTCTTATGATTCACCCTAACTTCTTTTCCAGTTGTAGCAGTGAGCTGTTTTCAGCAAGAAAGTCCTCACAAATACCCTTGTACACTATCTGCACACCACCAAACGGTAAATATATAAAGTTAGCATCTAACTGATGAACATATTAGGACATTTGGCAGCTAAATAGCCCTTTTTTAATAGCAGGAGTTGATGGACACCAATAAGAAAGAAATATATAATATTGTCAGTCTTCAACTAAATTTTAGTAGCTCCATCCATCCATCCATCCATCCATCCATTTTCCACCGCTTATCCGGGCCCAGGTCGCGATGGGATTAGGCTGAGCAATGAAACCAATCCTTCTCCCCAAAAATGTTCATCAGCTCCTCCCAGGGGATCCCAAGGCGTTCCAAGGCCAGGAGAGATATATAAACCCTCCAGCATGTTCTGGGTCTGCCTTAGGCTGTCCTCCCAGTTGGACATATCTGGAACACCTCTAAAGGGAGGCATCCAGGAGGCATCCTCGCCAGGTGTCTAAACAACTTAAGCTGGCTCCTTTTGATGCTAAGCTCCCCCGGATGTCTGAACTCCTCACCCTATCTCTAGTCCAGACACCCTCTGGGGGGAAACTCATTTTGGCTGCTTGTATCCACAATCTCATTGTGGTGGTCACTATCAAAAGATTGTGACCATAGGTGAGGGTTGGGATATAGACTGACTGATAAATGGAGAGCTTCATCTTCTGGCTCAGCTCTTTCTTCACCACAACAATCTGGTGCAACACCCACATTACTGCTGATGCAGCACCGATTCACCTGTCAACCTCATGCTCCATCTAACCGTCACTCACGAATAAGTCCCTGAGATACTTGAACTCCTTTGCTTGGGGCAACAACTCTTTCCCAACCCTTGAGGGGGCAATCCACCTTTTTCCGGCAGAGCGCCATGGCCTCAGATGTGGAGGTGCTCACTCTCATCCCGACCACTTCACATGTTGGAGGTCATGAGGCCGTTGCTTAAAATTGAAAATAATCAAATGAATCTACTCTTACTTTCAAAATATATTCCATATCTTTCTACTCAGTAGCAAATGCATTGACTCCAATGTTTTCCGTGAATAGATTTCACTTGGCTATCATGTTGTGTGTGTATGTGTGGATGCATGTATATAATACGGGGGGTGGCGGTGGGGGTGGGGCTTTCAATTCCCTGCAGAAATGCCGTGCGATGATGGTAATGGTCGGAGCAGAGAGTAATGAAGGAATTGATCTCCACTTTGTAGTAAGCGCTCGACATTTCAACCACCACAGCCTTGAGAACCTCACCTCCCTCCGTATACCTCCCGCCCTCCTCCTCCTCCCTGCTTAAATACCTCTCTCCCCTCCTCTTTCTTTCTTCCTTTTTTTTTACCTGTTAACACTTAAGTTCACTCCACTTTTCCGTCTCAGTCAACTCTTTCCACACTTTAGCTCGCTGTCTTCTCGAACTTTAATCGCCGTCTCTCTCTCCTTCGGCCTTTATTGTGATAATTTCTTTCTCTACTGCTCTCTCAACCTGTCACACTTTCAGGCACACTCTCTTCTTTCCCCACCTCTCTCTCTCTCCATCTTTCTCTATTCTCCATTCAGTCGTACACACACACACACACAAATACACACACATACACATACACCCCAAGCCACTGGTCCCATGGGTCAGCCCATATTAGCTTACTTGTTAATACTTGGACGGCTCAGGATCAATACTTAATCAACAAGTAATGGGATTCCTCAGTCATCCCATATGATCTTTCAATAAAGACTTGAATCTGTCTGGCCCAGACCCCCACCCCCCCCCCACCCTCCTCCCCACCCCCTCCATCACCTCCCTCTCTCCCTACTGGGGGCATCACCATGGATGAGGGAGGGTGAGAACGTGAGAGTGAGAGTGTCGACTCGCTTTCGTTCTCACCAGGCAGGTGGAGGAGGAGCTGGAGGCAGACTAAAGACTGCAGGTCTGGGTGGAATGATCTGAGATGTTAATGTGTGTGTGTGTGTGTGTGTGTGTGTGTGGATGCATGTTTGTGTATTTATTTGGAAGGTAAAAGCACATATACACTACGCAGTAACAGCTATCTTGAAGGTTTATTGTGTTACGTTGTGTGAGATGGGCCTAATGTGATCTCAGTCACAGTTTTAATGCAATATCAAAAAAAGTCAAGCAGAAGAAGGCTATGAGATTAGTTTAAAAGCTCTGAAAAGGGAGCAGGTTGATATCAGATTAATTTGTTACCTGTTGCAAAAATGTAATGTACAGGTCTGTCAGCTTTAAGACATGTCAGACTGTACCAGAGAAAAGTGGAAGTCACTTTAAAGTCCAGGAGCTAAACTATATAGAATGGCCCACAAATGCAGGACTAACCCTAACCCTAACCCTAACCCTGTAAGTGGAAATAGCAAGGGGAGTAAATCCACTTTTAACTATGCGCGTTAGCATCATGGCTACCTTGTGTGTCCCACATTCCTTCAGAGCGTTTACGTCCTAAGAAATGAACATTAGATGCAATTCAGCATATGACCAGTAGGGCAGTATTAGAAAATGGTCAGGAGCAGTCACAACAACAAAGGTTAAAACTTTCAAAGGGAAAATAGTATAGGTCTCTCATTTATATGATACTGTAAACCCAGTAGAGCTCTGAGATCTACTGACTCAGGTCAGATAGTTGAGCCCAGAGTTCAAACTAAACATGGTGAAGCAGCTTTTAGCTGTTATGCTGCACACAA
Source organism: Scomber japonicus (assembly GCF_027409825.1). Classification (NCBI taxonomy): domain Eukaryota; kingdom Metazoa; phylum Chordata; class Actinopteri; order Scombriformes; family Scombridae; genus Scomber; species Scomber japonicus. The sequence continues at coordinate 28,953,443 of NC_070591.1, read as the reverse complement.
CTGGAACAAACTACCAGCAGAACTGAAATCAGCCCCAACAGTGAACACTTTTAAATCCAGGTTAAAAACTTTTCTCTTCTCCTGTGCTTACGATTGAGCTCTTTTAAAGCACTTTACATTTTAATCTTTCATTTGCACTCTTTGTCCTTTTAATGATTTTAAAGCTAATTTATTATTTTATGCTGCAATCATTTTATTTATGTCTTTCTATTTTTCTGTACTTTGTTTTTATTATGGGGGGGGGGGGTTAATTGTATTTTTTAAGTTTCTCAAATTACATGTTTTTCTGTTTTATGTAAAGCACATTGAATTGCCATTGTGTATGAAATGCGCTATATAAATAAAACTGCCTTGCCTTGCTTTGCCTTACTGCTGTGAGAAAGAAATGCTCATGCTCGGAAGTTGACTCAAATAAATATTCTACTTTCTGAAGAAACAAACAAACAAAAAAAAATTTAAAAACCCAAACAGGCTTGTCGAAAAAAATCTCACCAAAAAAAGGTAAAAGTTTATCACTGAGCATGGACAAAAATCTGTAAATCTATTATCAATAAAATAACACAACAGTACAAAAAAAAGTCATTATTATTTGTGTCAGCACTAAAGTAAACATTAGATGCATTAATATTTCAATTGTTAGCCGTAGCTCACAGTCAGCTAATATAAACATGAGTTGTTGCAGAGATCGTTGCCTCGTTTATCTCTGAATGACTGTTGAATCATAGCTACAATGTACTGAAAATAGGAAAAAAAATGTAACATATGTAAGCAGACACCTGCATTAGTGGTTACCAAAGCTTTACATCTGTCCAGTTGTAATCTAGGAACACTGCCTTGAATTAAAAATGAGATTTCTGTCAGCTTTTGTCTGAGACAGCCCAAAAATTGCACAGTGTACGCTGCCATTACGTTTTGGCAGTATCTCTTTCTCTCTCTAAAATGCATCTGATCAAGGCTTTAAGGAAGTTTGAGACACATGGAAAGCATCAGTTGACGCTCACATCATGTAAAACACAAGTTTACATATACAACAAGATTCTAGTCTTGAATCAAATTCAGGAAAAGAGTGACAGGTTTGGTAATGAGTGGAATTATCTGGAGTACATAGTAGGATAGAGTATACTGTATATCAATTGCAGTATGGTATTGTGGTCAATAGTGCCTTTACCTTCAGGGTATAATATCTCAGGATGGCAGATGGTATTAAATGTAGATTTAACAGAATAGACTGGAATATTAAAACAGACCATACTCTGCTTGTCTGGACTGTGGAAGAGATGATAGATTCGGTTAAACGTTCTTATGAGAGAGAGACAGTGGTCTTGGAATGCCAAAATCATGATTCCCTAAAAAAACAGACTAGTTAAGCATTTCTGTCTCTGTCTGATTGCTGTCAGGAGTTAAAGAGATGTTCTTCTGACGATCAATATCAATACTGTGGCCTAAAGGTTACTATTGTCTTTCAGGAATTTCCAAAAACTCCAAAAAACCAACAAAAAACCCAAAACATATTTTTGGCAGCTTTTGAACCACAATAGGACACTTTATTCTCCACTGAAATCCAGACTAATGAAGTAGAACATCACCAAGGACTGATTGGCAATAGACTCTTAGACACATCTTGGACCAGCTGGCCATTCTTCAACGAATAATGACAAGAGCACCAATTGAGGTTTACATTTTTAGTGAAAGAAACAGGTGGTACAAAAAAATTGAAAGTAATCTGTAAACTTCTCCAAGCCTCTCAACCAAGTTCTACTAACTTCTATCTGGTGTTGTTCATGTGCTTCTTAAGTCCAAGACATTTCGTCACTGATGCTGTATTGCAACACTAACTTGCCAAAAGGGCAAATCCAAAGTGCACTCCACCAATTTGACACAATAATATCAGTCTGTATCCATAAAAATATATTCTACAACTTACAGTTTACATGTAATGCCAGTAAACAAGTACAGGAGTATGGCCTCTATACTGTAGAAGTGTGGAAGTGGAATGGAGAGGTCAGAGTGGTGGATGGGCCAATGAAGATTGTACCCCATCACAGACCTGAAATAGACGTTTGCCTTTTTATCAGCCGTAGCCATGATTTATCCATGTTCGGTCATTGTTAGGTCATTTTGTTCTCAACAAATTATACAATGTACATCAGTGTTGCCATTGGACATAAAAACATATTGTAACTGAACTGCTCACCCTGTGAAGACAGTTGTATAACGACACCTGTCCTCACTATGATCACATCGTCTGGAAGTATAAGAGACATCACACCAAGCCTCTACAACTTGGATTTGAACTAATCTTTTCTGTCTGCCTTTTTGTGAGGCCCCTCAACTTTAGTTTAGAACTTTAGTTCAGCTCTAAATCACTATCGAGACTCTTTAAATGGAATCTCGAAGACTCTACCTTGAGCTTCCCATTGAAAAACAATGGACTTTCAACTTAGTTCTGCATTTCATGAACTGCACTTTTGTCCAGGGCTCCTCACAGTGTCCTTCTCGTTCCCCCATTCACACACACTCACACGCCAATGGTGGCAAGCTACTGTGCAATTATCTGAGTGTCAGTGTCTTGCCCGAGGACACTTCAACATGTGGACATAACTACCAAACTCCCGAAATTGGTGGATGTAGCAGGTCGAGCAAGTTCTTCTTTTGTTACTCTGCAGAAAATAACACATAGTCCAGACATCACTTTGTGCTCATTTGAGGGAATTGTATCATGTTTTTGTTGGTTCAGTTGGTAGATTTTGTCAAATTTGAAGGAACAAACTATTCCTCAATTGATTTATTGTTTCATGACATCATCTGTATCATCATTTTGGGCTAAATAAAAAGTGGCTGTTTTTGACAATCATGAGGGCAATCAGAGGTTAAAACAGCATTGCAGGTCATGTTACACATAGTCCATAGAATGACTGTGTCTTACACAATACTTCTGTGATCATAGCAACATCAAAAGACAACCAAACATTGACCTTTGACCTTTCATTCTACCTGCTTGTCATATTCCAGGAGTCATCAGGAGTGTTTTCTAATGTTGCTCTCATCATAAGTTGCTCTGCATAAGCGCATCAGCTAAATGCCTGGGGAGAGAGAGAGAGAGAAAAAAAATGTAAATGCACTGTACAAAAAGCTGTGTTGCCGTATTAAGTTGAGCAGCCTCAGACATGGGTGCAGTGTGATAAATCCCAGCAGAGTCGCATGCTAAACAGCTTCAACCTGGCTGCAGCCATCCAGCTCCCTGTAAACAGGCTTTGTGTCACCATTGTCATATCGCAGCACCATTAATATACATGAGAGTCTGAGGCCTTTAAGAAGCTTCATAGAGAGAGCTGGCAGCCTCTTTTTTCCTCTATCCTTCTCTACCCTCCCTCTTTTTTCCCCCCATGCTTTTTCTTTCACCCCCTATTTCTTTCCCACTTAGTTCTCTTACTATCTTTTTTTTTCTTTGAAGCTTCTCACTTGTTTTGTTTTTTTTAAACTTCCTGTGCTTTCCCTTTAACAATTCCCTTTTTTGTTCTCTCTCCTGCTTTTCTGTGCCACTTTTAGTTTTCAATGCTTCCTTTTAGCTAAATGAAATTAATCAGGTCTTTTCTACCCTCTCCGCTTTTGGTCTTTTTTTTCTGCTTTCAGGTTGAATCGGAGGGCTTCCATTTGCGTGCAGCGTGTCCAGTGTGTCAGGAACATTCCAGACCCTTTTTTTTTTGGGTGAATTTGTGGCCGGGTTCATCTGTTGCACCTGTGGAACGCTTCCATACGAGGTGAGATCATACACTCCACATAATCATACATTATAGGTGGCCGTGTTAGTGGACGCTCCCATATGCTACTTTTTTCCCCCTTTTAAATACACACAAGGCTTTTCTCCTTTCCCAGTCATGATGCACTGACAATTTAAGAACCCTTTTCTTTAAGGGAAACATATTGCTGTCTAGGAGGTGCAGAGTTTGAAATATGAACAGCAGCTATAATACACAGCTTTTCTTTGTGCTCTGATCCATCATGTAGCGACACATCTCCTCTTTCTTGTCTTTCTTCAGTTTCTCCAACAACTCGTACACATTTTCATTGAACTGAAAATATCTAAAAGGCTGGAACCTGTGCATCTCTTCTGCATATTTGTATGTGTATACAGTCTATATTTGAGTGTGTGTGCGTGTGTGAGACTGTGTGTGTCCACAAAACAAAGAAGGAGAATGCATTTTCAATGTGGACGCCCACTGAGGCTTGTCTGTGTTATAGATGCATAAATGCATAAATGTATGTGGCTGCATTTGTTTACAATGACTCCTACCAGCTACAGTATGTTACATAACTCTGAATAATGTGGGAAATAGATACTCTCTATCACTTCATCTACTGCTCTGCTCTCTCTCTCCTTCTCTCTCTCTCTCTCTTTTCTCGCCCGCCCCCACCCTCCCATCCTGTCAGATGGAGTGATTTATACAGGGTGTGTTTCCCTCTCCTTATCTCTCATCCCTCCCCCTCTTTCTCTCCTGCATTCTTTCTATCAGTTGCCTGTTGACACTGCGGTTGCCCTCACTTCCTTCAGTGTGTGTATGTGTGTGTGTGTGCAGGTTGAATTAAGGAAGTGTGTGAATGGGCAAATAGGAAGCATGGTCAGGTGCAGAAATGGTAGAAGCGAGTCGCTGTGGCCAGTGGTTTTTCTCTGCCCAGGCCTGTGTGTGTGTGTGTGTGTGTGTGTGTGTGTGTGTGTGTGTGTGTGTGTGTGTGTGTGTGTGTGTGTGTGTCTTACCTGTCATTCTGTCACAATGTCTACTTTTTAGTGATTTACCATGATCAACGGTGGGAACGGATGTGTGCTCTAAAACACATAGTCTTGCAAAAGTACACATGCATGCATGCAAGCACACACACACACATACACACAAACACATACACACAGTTTCCTTTTAATGCTCTGTCAAACATGTACAATATCCCGCACATGGCTTTTTGCATGTCTCTATAAAACTGACTATGATTATCATTATTATTATTATTAATATCATAACTCTACTACCTATAAATATTACACTTATCTATAGCATGCTGCAAGCCCATAGGGTTACATATTTTTGTGTCATAGAAAATAATAACTCCCAAAATTTACATTTCAATAAAGTTCTGGCTGCAATACTAAAGTGTTTGAAATACTATACCTCAAATAGTCACCATTCTATTTAAGTCACTTTTTTTTGCTCTATTAACAACACTCTTTGCAGTAAGATACAGTATGTGTAATCTCTCTTGATTCAACATCATTGTTTACAGACAAACATTAATGTGCAAAAGGAATGTAGGCATATTCAACTTGACTTTTCCTCTTTTTCTCAGACCCCCAACTGCTGGGTGCAAAACTGGACAAACTCTTGCAAGCTGAAATGTATTACATGATAAATAAGCATGTTTTCATATGACACTTTTCTTAAAATAAAATGGAATTAAGTGCTTTAAAATTGAAAGAGAAAGAAAAGAAAACACAGAAATAAATGCATGATTATAAAATAACAGCAATAGGAAAATAACTACGTAAAAAGTTATTATTATAGTATATATTAGTTCGAAATAGCTGAATTAAAACTAAAATGAATTCTCAGGGTAAAAGGGTTAGGGGTGAATGATTAAGCATTTTGAATGTAAAAGAGGATTTGGTTGCAATGCTCAGACAGGCTCAAGCTTAAAGCCTGATAACGTCTGATCACCACAAATGAGCAAAAACAACATATAGTTATGTATATGCCATATAGCAGCCATAGTAATACACTCCAGGATGATCCATAGGACTATAACATGCTGCTTTCCTAAAGAGTTACCAATCACAGTTAAAGGTGCAGCAGTGTGTAGAATCTAGCGGAACAGACTTGAAATGGATGTCATTTTTAATTATGTTATCATTAGTGTGTGATCAGCTAAAAATAAGTTGAGAATCATTGTGTTTTCATTACGTTAGAATGAACCTTTATAGCTACATAGGCAGTAGGTCCTTCCACAGAGCTGCCATGTTGCACTACCAAATTGCAGTTGCCCAGAATGGACAAACCAAACACTAGCTCTATAGAGGGTCTTTAATGTTTTCCGAGAGTTTTCCAGTCACTACAGGTTCTCCTACATGCTTGGAATTGGAGGGAGGAGGTGGTATTCAATTGGTTGCAATATACAATCTCACCACTAGATGTCACTAAATCCTACACACTGCTCCTTTAAAACATGATTTAGTTTTGTGGTGTTATAAAACTGTGGTTACAGGTCTGGTTACACTTAGGCACCAACTTGGTTACAGTTTGAAAAATATCATGGTTTGGATCAAAATGATCACTTGAAGTGTGGTTTATAACTTCCTCAATTAAGTGACGCAACCTTTGTCGCCATGGCAGCGGTAAACACCATGATGTTATGGTTTTTAAAAGAATGTCCTGACTCACTCTTGAAAGCAGGACACTCGTTGTTGGAAACAGGAAGCAAACAGTGGTCTCCTGCAGCAAAGTCCACTTTTTGCCATCTATTCATCCACCCATCCTCCTAATAAGGCAAAATCATCCCATCACGTCATCTTATACTGACATTATCTGATCTGCGTCACTTCTGAAGTCATACTTACTGCAGCCACTAGATTGCGTAAACATAACTATATGTTGAATTTTCAATCAATACAGTCATTATTCTTGTGTGGACAGGCTTTTTTGTTGTCTTTGCATCACTGATTACACACAGTGACTAAATGCCTGAAGGTACCAGAGCTATATGGGGGGAAATTAACTACCACCTGAAATAAATATAGATGGAAGTGTATATGCATGTTCACATATTAATGTCATTATGTGTTTCTTATCTTGTATGTGACCTCAGAGCTATTGTTTGATTATAAGATATGTTAAAGTGCAGTGAAGATAAACACCACCTGGCACTATTGCAGAAGTTATCGCTCTGAAAAGAAGAATAGGCAATGTGCATGTGTGTGTCTGTGTGTGTGTGTGTGTTTCTATGTGTTCATGCATGTTTAGACACATACAGTATACTCTTTTGGAGTTCAGCCCCCAGCATCCTTCTCACTGTTCATTGATCTGCCACGGGCAAAGAAGACAAGAAAAAAACAGGAAGATGATGAAAGAGAAGAAGCAGTTTGATTCTCTTTACTGTTCTGTTTTACCAGTTTGTTCTCATTTTCATGGTTTCTGCCATTATTTCTATCTGTCAGGATAACACCATACTGTCAATGTACTCAACAAAGTACCTGTTGAGACTGAACCAGGTTATCTAAACCCCCTGCAAGTGATGCACCCAGTTAAAGTTGCTCATCAGACCTCCTTTTGGGGCTGTTTCCTGTTCCCTGATCTACAGTAAAGTGGGTACAGTAGTATTATAACTGAGAGAAATGACAGACAAAACAGCCATTACTCCAAGATCAAATGAATGGGTCAGTCCTCATGTCGAATTTCTAATAAAATCTAAACTGTCTCTATTTGATATACCAAGTGTGTGAGTATCACCTCTTTTGTAAAATGTTTCTGGTGTATGGACCAAATATGGTGTCACTCATATCTCTTATTGGATAGTCCCCTTGCTTCCTTGCCTGTCTGGAATTGGCATGATGTCACATGACCATACTCCCAACCCATCTTGGTAGATACCCCATTGATGCTGCTTGTAATGTGCCTTATGTTGACCGTGATGAAGGCCTCAAGCCGAAACATCTTCTGTCCCTTTCTCCTCAAGGGCCCCTGGGCACTTGCCCCAGATTGCCCATATGGTAGATCCAGCCACGTTGACCGAAACCAGTTATCACTTTGTTTTTTAGTCAGTATAGCTGTCTGAGTTTCACTTGTATATAACTGTGAAAGAAAGCATCTTTTTTCGGAAAGTTTTGACAGAGGACTCCACCGTCTCAAAAGTGACCAGACATACAATCAAAATCCTAGTTTCCACTTTCCCTGATGGTCCAGAGTCTTGTTTGTACTTGTGTGTGAGTGGTAGGGAGGTTGTAAGTAACAGCGACAAGAACCTTCAAGATTCCACTGTCTCTGATTCCCTCACTTGTATCTCTGATTGCCATATTCCACAGATGATGCACAAGGGTTAGGTTCTGCTGAATGTTGCAGTCAAAAGTGAATGATTTAGGGCATGTAAAGGCTTAATGCGTGTATAATTCAGCAGTTCTCTCTTACTACCGACCCTCTAGCTGTTGATTTAGTGATTTTTATGTATAATATTGTCTCATCCTGTCTGTTGCGTGATCCGCTGTTGCTTCTGTCTCAGCCTCTTGTTGAAGCTTCACTGTTGTGACAGACTGCGGTTAGTAATATAGACCCATAATCGCACAAGTACTGTAGTTATATATAATTTGTAGAGCCACTCAATCGCCCTCCCTCCTTCCCTCCCTCGCTCCACCTCTCCATCTCCATCACTCCATCTCCCCTCCGTGCCGAAGTCTAATGTCGCCCGTCGCTCTAAAAGACGCTTTGCATATGCCGAGATTATGACGAGAGCTCTAGCATGCGTGTGTGCGTTTTCCTCTGCATGTAAGATGGATGTGTGTGTGTGTGTGTGTGTGTGTGTCTGTCTGTCTGTGTTTACATGCATGCAAAATGTTGACAAGAGGACATACTGCTTTGACAGCCGTGAGTGGAAATGACCGTCTTTACATTTGACGATGACAATCACATGTAAAAACTGTTACGAGAATAAATCAGCTGTTTTTCTTTTAGTCCTACATCACAAGTGTTAGATCAAGATCTTGTGTGTGTTAAAATACTGTTATTATAGCAAAAACTGAAAAAAAAATAGAAATCTAACAGTGAAACATCTGTGAAATGAAATAACAGGGTATGAAATAAAAAAAGTAAATGTTAATTAAATTAGCTTTTGTCACTGATTTGTTTACGACAGAGCAGAGACAAGAACTATACATATGTTTTACAGCAGTATAAATATATCAGTATTCATAAGCAATTCTCTAACTAAAGTGTTCTCTAACTATAAATATGCATACAACTTTATGACAGGAAACAGCTGAAGAGTCACGTATATAATGTAATGCTGTGTTGTTGGTTAGTGTGGTGTGTGTACACGTGGCAGAAGTTTGTCTCTTAATTGTTGGATTTATAGAAAGACGAGAAGTGTAAAATAAGACATATAGTCTAGAATCAGATAGTAAACCAAGTATATTTCAAGTATATTTATCATATTTCAGATTCCTGAAAAGTAGCACACCTTCTTCTTTGATGACATTCTCTCATCTAGTTTCACCTCAAAACTTTTAGTACCACTAGAAAGTTCAGACACACGTACTCATCCAAGAGTTTTTTTTATTTTTATAACTGGTACAATATGTTGACTGGTAAATGGACTGTACTACTTATATATCACTTTTCCAGTCTTCTGACCACTCAAAGCGCTTTTACACTACAAGTCACATTTACCCATTCGCACAAACTGATGGCCACTGCTGCCTAACTGCTAATCAGGTGGAATGTAACATTGACACACATGGACATGCAGACTGGAGGAGCTGGGAATCAAACCACCGATCTTCCGATTAGTAGACGACCCGCTCTACCTCCTGATCCACAGCTGCCCACAACTGGTACAAATGATGCTGCATACAAAAAATGTCAATAAAACAACCAAAAAAGCAAATGTTCTCCTTAAACACACGCTAGTATTACTATTTCTAGAAATGGAACAGTCTGAGGTTAGATTTAGTCTTTAAACAGCTTGTTAGAATGGATGATCTTTCAATGCTTCAACCTGAAATCGACCCTTCAGGCCTAAACTAAACCCTCCTTTCCTCTCCTCTCCTCTCCTCTCCTCTCTCTCAGTCTGTTCGTATCACTGTCCTGTATCAGTGCAGTGTGTAGTGTGATGTGTGTCTACCATCTGTTATAATCAGCCATGAATATTGCAGAGGCCTCGGCACTTTAAACGGCTTATATACCCTATGGATGTTGACATGCATGGGAGAAGTCATGTGTGCCAGAGATGCACTCTGTGTGCGTTTACAGTTGGCCCATTGATTTATAATTAACGCCGAGGTTACTGCTCCAGCACACACACAGCTGGCCTGCTCTCTGGGGTCACAGCAGTGTGTGTTTGTGCATGTGTGTGTGTGCATGTGCTTGTGCAGAAAGTTATTTCAGTGTCCGAGAAGGACGTATTGTGTGAGTATGTGAGTGTAAATGTGTGTGTATTCTTGCCAAGGTGTGATGTGTGCTTCCATAAGAGTGTGTGTGTGTGTATATATATATATGTTTTGCCTGCGCTCAGGAATCGAGCATATGTTCCTCTTTAAATAGGTTTGTCTTTGAGTGTCTGTGCGCATAGTAACCATGGTAACCCACTTAAAGGTTCCCTTCAGACCTCATACACTTCAGTGCCATCAAATAGTATAGATTACAGCGCCCATGTGAATTAGAGGAACGCACACATACACACACACACACACACTCCAGTCAGCACCACTAGGCTGCACTCTTGCCTCCAACACAAAAGTCTTTGACACACATAGAACGCATGGATATGTCTTTGTAAATCTTCAATACATGTCTTTATAGGTGTTATATGGCAGTCAGCTCTGTTCATATTGTAATATAAGAGTGAATGGCAACAGGACTTGTTCAGACCAGTTCTGTTTATTTCACTGTCTTCACATACTTCTTATCAACTGACATGAGTGTGGTTTATTCATAGGAGGTGAAAACAGTTGCTCTATTTACAGGTTTATGTTCATGTTCGCCTCCCAAGTACACTCATGACATACAGTCAGCTGGTTCCACTCTCTGACCGCAGGATTAAAGCGTTGTTGTTGTTGTTTAAATTGAATGTCAGGATGACCTGGGAATGTTTCACTTTTTGCCAGTTTTCAGCACAATTTTATCCATAAGGTCAAATCCTATCAATCACTGTGATAAGAACAAAACCCAAAAAGTTTAATTTACTGTTGCTTTTCCTCCAAAGATGTTGAATCTTTCACTTCCCATGTTGATTTGCTATGTACATTGGGATCTATTGAGAGACTAATGTACAAAGTTTTGATGTTTTAAGGAAATGCTTCAGCTGACATCTTTATGGTCAGAAACTGCTTTTTTGTACTTGGTTTGTCACTGTTCCCCAACATTTTGTGAGAATAAAACACACACAAAGGACTACATGTCAATTTCATACCAATGAATATGGCAGAAAACCGTGCAACATAAACACTATTAAAAACTGAATGCAAGGATTCCATATGTGTGCGTCGTGTGTCACGTTTTTTATTCCATTTCTGTTGCTACTGCTCTTGTTGTTACTGTATGAACTGTAAACACAAAAACATAGTTTTGTGGGCACTACAGCATACCCTGCAGTTCAGGGTTCACTATTATTTTACTGCACACTATTCAGAGAAACAATGCGGAGCTCGTTCAATAGGTTAGTTCAAGGAAGCCGTACCTCTGAACAACTGAACAACAGTTCAAAAGGAATTCCTCCAAGGCTGTGATGGGTAAAAATCTTGCTTTGCCTGGTATGTTTACAACACAGGCACTGTCATATACTGGAGGCCCTATGGGTGCTGAATCAAGCAAGGTGCCTTGAAGTGTAGAGTCTGAGGTAGTTTAAGGATGTTTCACAGCTTGAGGAATAGTTAGACTCCTTAAAATCAGGCAGTGTATAAGAACAGTCACTGTGGCTGTAATGAATCTTTTTAAGTAACATTCCACCCAAAATATGAAACCTTTAAGGTGGCTGAGGTAGAAACGCCCATCCATGTTTCCTCCTGCTCATAGCAGCTGGTATCAACCAGTTGTATTTGGAAGGTGGAATTTCCAAAATCTCAGGCAGAAATTTCTACTGGAACATGCCCTGAAGTGAGATTTCTGACTCAGAAGGTCTTAAGAACCTCACCAGCCCTGACCTCAAAATCCACAATGGTTGCCCTGTGCATCAACAGTGTAAAAGTTTAATTAATATCCTGTTTATTAGCAGTTTTTATTTGTGTCTCATTAAATCAGTCATATACACAACACTTTCCAACTTCTATCTGTGAACTTGTAGCTATGCTGTTTGTATGCATACAATGCAGCAAAATGTGTTTTTATCAACTTGTATTGCTATCAATGGCTAACCTGGCTAGAACTGGTTTTCTGACTTCTAAACTGGAGCAATTCAAACTTGGTGTGTGACGTTACTCCCAGCTCTGACTTCCAACTACGGAAGTAAATGGAATGGAATGCTTTGCAGAAGTAGAGTAGCTTATACATGCAAACAAATCCAATTACATTTAATGCTATTGTCTTTTAAATTGGGGTTGAAGTGGTTGCCTTTATTCACCCAAGGCGGTTACTTTGGGATTAGTTTGGTTTTGTAGAAAGAAAAGTAGAATCAAGTGCAATGAGGGTAACATTTTGGTAAGTGGTGGTGAAGGTGAAAGTTTAGTAGCAATGAGTTTGAGAGTGATTGTAGTTAATGGAAGCTTTTTGGGACTATACAAACACAAATCCATCTTGATGTGTGCCTGTGTTTGGTCAGCTCCTGCAGAGTGCATGAACTGTGCTTGGTGACATCAAAATAACCCTATTGTACTCTCTCAATTGCGCACACACACACACACACACACACACACACACACACACACACACAGAAGCCTGGCATGACCACTTAATCCTTCTCAGTCTCCACTCTCCACACTACATCGCTCTGCACTCACTATTTGCCCTCTCTGCCCCACTTCTCTCCCTCTCATAATCTCTCTCTCTCTTTTTCTATGTCCCTCTTTTTTTGTGTACATGTGTGTGTATGTGTCTTCTACCTCTTTCACTTTCTCTGACCTGTCATCTCACCATCTGATCTCATCTGCTCCGTCTTATAAGGTCATCTGCTCCACTCTCCGCACCGCTGTATTTTTTTTCTCAGGGAGTCCGAGCCAGCGAGAGGCCCTTTCTCTTTGATTCATCTCTCCATTGGGAGGTGAAGGGCCCGGGTGTGCGAGGTGACACACTGGATTAGGGGGTTGCATTCAGTCTAGATGTGGGGTCATCCACGGGGGTCCTCGGGGGGGGGCTGCTTTGGCGATTGTTACCCACTGATCTGTCATGGCCAACCAAAACACATTTCGAGGCCCTTTTGATCCACCCCAACACTCTCCACAGGCAACGCACTCGTGCACACCGCATATGCATGTACAAGCACATTTGTGCAAAGTTTCTAACAGGGTCAGCTGGAGTTCTAGAAGACAATCTCAGGACACCATCAGACAGTCTTAGCATTGTGTTCTTCTGAAAACTTACTTTCAAAACTGTTCTGACAAGATAAAGAAATACCATTGTTTGAAACTTTGGGAGCTCCTGTGTGTGGAAAAGATTTCCAGATAGGGGCTACAACCAGCAGAATGTACTGAAGCACAAGAAGATGAGTGGGCGCTTACTTGTGTAGATGTTGAGGATGCAAAAATGAAAGATGAACTCAACACCATGACAGAGGACCATGGAAAATCTACCCAAACCTTAAAGTGTATTAATTAATCATGAAACAGAAAAAGAGACCTGATCTGAAAGTACCCAAGGATAATTAGACTCAATACCAAATGCAGTCGGCCCGAACGCATCCGAATAGAGCGAGCGAGAACATCAACTGGCAGTTTCGTGATGCGCCACTAATTAACAAGCAGTCACAGATGAAAAGGGTAGCAAAATAAGATGCGCCACAGAATCCAGAGATAGCGAGTTCACTCGATCTATTCTGGTAGTAGACATGTTGATTTGCAGACTCGAGACCCGAGGCGGTAACGGCTCCATCCAACCTCGATTAGACCGAACAGAATTTGAGATCTTAAATGAACCTGTGACATCTACGCTGAGTTGTTTTTTGAAGTGTCCCCGCTGTGTAAAATGGTGTGTCAAATGTGTTTGTTCTATATTGAAACGCTCTCTACGGAGTTCCAAACTGACTTGGGTAGAAAGAGACCAGTTCGGAAGCCGCTGATCACCCTGCACATATCAATTTGGTTATGTAGTTTATTTCTGTCCCTTGACTTCCTGGTGTTAATTTGTCTGGTGAAGACAGTTTGTCTGACAACTGTCCTTCAACTATATACAGTATATATATATATATATATTTATTTATTTTTTGTCGGGCTCTACAGAAATACAACACTTGACCTGTTCTCTTGAGGTTAATAATTATTATCACCGTCAGAAACCTAGTATGTCCAAAACTAAATATGCAAGTTTAAATATGAGTTACAAGGTTTCCATCTGACAGCAGCGTTATCCAATCAGAGTTAAATAAAAAGTTGTCTGGGGGACATGAGCTTCAGTGCCCAGGGGCTTCTTGAGGTACTAATACAGCATTGATGGATGGGGCTTCCATTGAAGGCTAACAGCTGCATTTCTACAGATATCGTTGCTGATTTATGTAACTATACTTGGAATTGAACCCTTAGCCATAGCAATGTTACCACCTTGCTCCAACTGAGCAATTGAGCTATACCTTATATATGATACTGTGGTTCATTTAGCTGTGGCCTCTTACCTCCTACTCTTCATAGCCTTCACCTTCTTTTGCATCATCTACACTTTTCTACACTGAATCCAATCTAAAATAGAGTAAAGATCATGTAGAGTGCACTTGAGAGCCTTCACCTCTTCCCTCCATCTATATCCCTCTGTTCCCTGTCCTCGCCTGCTTGGGAAGCTTGTGTCCAGGCAAGTGGAGAGAGAGAGAGAGAGAGAGAGAGAGAGAGAGAGAGAGAGAGAGAGAGAGAGAGAGAGAGAGAGAGAGAGAGAGAGAGAGAGAGAGCTATTTAAAAGAAAACGGTCAGACTTTATATTTAGATCATTAGAAGTGTTCTTACAGTACAGTACATTATGTATAAGTGCAAGTGTATGGCTGTATGCTGTTTTTATTTGTGCACTTGTGCATGTTCCTGTGTGTAAGTGTGTCTAATGTGACATACTGACAATGTTTTTTGTGAGTTTGTGTGTTAATCAGTGCTAGTGTGTAACTAGAAATATATGGACATACATACAATGAGTAATGAGTGGTTCTATTTGTTTATATTCATACACATAGATCAGTATCTAACCCACACAAGAACACACATAGCTTTGTATGTGTGTGGACATGGTGTATGGTGTGTATTTTAAGCTTTCTTTCCTGTGTGTGTGCTTTGTGTGTGTGTGTGGCTTGTGGCTTAAAAGGGCCATGGCGTACTTAAAGGTGCATTACAGGTCTCAGGCTAATCCACAGTGATAGCTAAAGTGCTCTGTGTCAACCACAGGAAACTATGTGTGTGTGTGTGTGTGTGTGTGTTTCTGTTTTTGGTTGGAGGAAGCTGGGAAGGGCAGCGCAGAGAAGACAGCATACGATGTGGCCACCATACACATTATTCAGCATGAATTTTGTATTTGGCCACAACTCTCCCGCTGCTCATATGTACAAAGGATGGAGAGATGGAGGGAGCGAGAGTTTATGGGAGGACGAAGGGAGGGAGGGAGGAAGGGTGGTCAGGCAAAAGATGGACAGGAGAAGGAGAGAGGAAGGGATTTGAGGAGAGCACTTATAAGAAAATGAGAGAATATAAGCAAGAAAGAATTAAAGATAGATATTGGAGTATTAGAAGTGGGATAAAAGGGCAGAAAGTTCGAGGTGAAGGATTGGGGGAGGTCCTTAAAATGTCGCCTGTATTTATTATGCAGATTCTCCTGCTTGTTTCTCTCCCTCTCCTCCCTTCAGCTCCTATTTATTTTGATGTACTGTGTGTCTTAAGTGCCTATTGTAAACACTGCCACGCCATCTGAGGGCAGGCGAGTGCGTCTCTGCACAGATGATGTGTGTATGTATTGTATATTTGTCTGTGACCATGGGATGTTTACAATGGGTGCTTGTGTACAGTGTATTTGTGTGTAGATAGGATGTGTGCTTGCATATCTATGTACAGATCCTGTGTGTGTGTGTGTGTTTGTATTTCTCTACATCCTTGCTGAAGGCACACTTGCTGGACTTGGACTATCAGTTCTCTCACTGATCCTGTTTTACCACTTTAAGCAGTCTCTCATTTCAGAATAAAATACAAAAACTTGTCCATTATGACTATCATTATCTGTTGTGTTTGGAGAGTTTTGCATTATGGTTCATTTGTAGCCTTAATGTTGCTAGGCTAGCAACTTTACAGTATGTGTCTCAACAATAATGAGGAGGTCCAAGCCATTATTTTGTCTTCTAACTTACCCTTCTACACCAGAAACAGAAATATGCCGCATTGTGTCACCTCTTACCTGCATTTTGGCACAAATCTGAGTAGTTTCTTGATGGAATGTACAGTGTGAAGGACTGAAAGATGTGGACAAATATGTGAGACTTTCCTTTAGAGCAGTCTGACAAATCACCTGTAGTGTACATAGGATGAGTTGGTTGTAGTACTGTTATAATAGCCATGGGTGCTTATCAGAATACATTGGAATTTGTGTTTACATAACAATATGACATAATAACAGAAGCCATCAGAAATTAGTTACACACTACACTGTCCAATTTCACAAGTTGAGCTTATTAATAAAATGTATGTTACATATTAAATAGTTATTTCCCAATTATAAATCATTATCCAGACCAACAAAGCTAAAGTTTGCTGGTTAAGTGATCTGTGAGGTGATTTTTTTGCACCATGGAAACATTAAGCTACTGCTATAACACAAAGTAAGCTAGCTGAGCTAATGCTAGTTAAAAGCTAGTAAGGAGCTAGTTAAAAGCTAGCTAACACTGTAAACCTAACCATAAACCTAACCCTCTGCTTCAAAGATGGTCTTTTAATTTGTGTTGCATGTGATGAGAAAGTAGTTAGACCATATGACCTAAATGCATAATAGGCTGTGTGAACCAATGAGGATACATTTGACTTGTATTTTTATAGCCAGCAATAGCAAGTTTCAAGGCAAAACAGGGAATTGTAGAAACTACAGTTTAACCTGCCAAAACTTCTGCTGGCTCATGGTTCTTGTTTTGCTCCCAAGGAGGAAATGAATTCATGATGACTGAAAACAAGTCAAAGTCATCTCCAGACGACCAGGGAGTGTGTCATATTCTGTCCAATACAGTGCTATTAACACTTCTTTCACAATGTGTCCAAAAGTGACAAATATTATATATCTCTGTATAGACATTGTAATATATGTGGAAGCATGTGTTGTGACTTTAATTGATGTTTTTGATATTTGAAGCTGATATGAATTGTTAAGCCCCTCCCTGAGCTACTACCTTACCATGGTGGAGGGGTTTGCGTGTCCCAATGACCCCAGGAGCTCAGTTGTCGGGGGCTTTATGCCCCTGGTAGGGTCTCCCATGGCAAACAGGTCCCGGGGGAGGGGCCAGACAAAAGGTAGCTCAGAAGACCCCAATGACGAGCAACATAGTTGGTCTTTCGTGTCCCTTGCCCGGACACGGGTCACCGGGGCCCCCCCCTGGAGCCAGGCCTGGGGGTGGGGATCGGAGGCGATCGCTTGGTGACCGGGCCTTCACCCATGGGGCCTGGCCGGGCATAGCCCGAAAAAGGGACATGGGACCCCTCTCCCACAGACCCACCACCAGTGAGAGGGGCCAAAGGGGTCGGGTGTGTAGTGAGCTGGGCGGCAGCCGAAGGCGGGGACCTTGGCGGTCCGATCCTCGGCTGCAGAAGCTAGCTCTAGGGACGTGCAACGTCACTTCTCTGGTGGGGAAGGAGCCTGAGCTGGTGCGTGAGGTTGAGAAGTTTCGGCTAGATATAGTCGGCCTCACCTCGACGCACAGCAAGGGCTCTGGAACCAGTCTCCTCGAGAGGGGTTGGACTCTCGTCCACTCTGGAGTTGCCACTGGTGTCAGGCGCCGGGCAGGGGTGGCAATACTTATTGCCCCCCGGCTTGGTGCCTGTATGTTGGAGTTTACCCCGGTAGACGACAGGGTGGCCTCCCTCCGCCTTCGGGTGGGGGGACGGATCCTGACTGTTGTTTGTGCCTATGGTCCGAACAGCAGCTCAGAGTATCCAGCCTTTTTGGACTCCTTGGAGGGGGTGCTGGAAAACACTCCCCCTGGGGATTCCCTCGTTCTGCTGGGGGACTTCAACGCCCATGTTGGTAGTGACAGTGAGACCTGGAAGGGTGTGATTGGGAGGAACGGCACCCCCGATCTGAACCCGAGCGGTGTTCTGTTATTGGACTTCTGTGCTCGTTACGGATTGTCCATAACGAACACCATGTTCAAGCATAAGGGTGTTCATATGTGCCCTTGGCACCAGGACACCCTAGGCCGCAGTTCGATGATTGACTTTGTAGTCGTGTCGTCGGACTTGCGGCCGCATGTCTTGGACACTCGGGTGAAGAGAGGGGCGGAGCTGTCAACTGATCACCACCTGGTGGTGAGTTGGCTCCGATGGTGGGGGAGGATGCCGGTCAGACCTGGCAGGCCCAAACGCATTGTGAGGGTCTGCTGGGAACGTCTGGCAGAGTCTCCTGTCAGAGAGAGTGGGAGGGCTGACCGGAGCTGTGGCCGCAAGGTGGTCGGTGCCTGTCGGGGCGGCAATCCCCGAACCCGCTGGTGGACACCGGCGGTGAGGGATGCCGTCAAGCTGAAGAAGGAGTCCTATAGGTCCTTTTTGGCCTGTAGGACTCCGGAGGCAGCAGACAGGTACCGGCAGACCAAGCGGAGCGCAGCTAGGGCGGTCGCTGAGGCAAAAACCCGGACATGGGAGGAGTTCGGCGAGGCCATGGAAAAAGACTTCCGGACGGCTTCGAAGAGATTCTGGACCACCATCCGGCGTCTCAGGAGGGGGAAGCAGTGCGCCGTAAACACTGTGTACGGTGGGGACGGTGCGCTGCTGACCTCGACTCGGGACGTTGTGGATCGGTGGAAGGAATACTTCGAAGACCTCCTCAATCCCACCAACACGCCTTCCGGTAAGGAAGCAGGGCCGGGGGACTCGGGTGTGGGCTCTCCTATCTCTGGGGCTGAGGTTGCCGAGGTGGTTAAAAAGCTCCTCGGTGGCAGGGCCCCGGGGGTGGATGAGATCCGGCCCGAGTTCCTCAAGGCCCTGGATGTTGTGGGGCTGTCATGGTTGACACGACTCTGCAGCATCGCGTGGACATCGGGGGCAGTGCCTCTGGATTGGCAGACTGGGGTGGTGGTCCCCCTTTTTAAGAAAGGGGACCGGAGGGTGTGTTCCAATTACAGGGGAATCACACTCCTCAGCCTCCCTGGTAAGGTCTATTCGGGGGTGCTGGAGAGGAGGGTCCGTCGGGTAGTTGAACCTCGGATTCAGGAGGAGCAGTGTGGTTTTCGTCCGGGTCGTGGAACAGTGGACCAGCTCTACACCCTCTGCAGGATCTTTGAGGGTGCATGGGAGTTTGCCCAACCAGTCCACATGTGTTTTGTGGACTTGGAGAAGGCATTCGACCGTGTCCCTCGGGGGATCCTGTGGGGGGTTCTCCGGGAGTATGGGGTATCGGACTCCCTGATAAGGGCCGTCCGTTCCCTGTATGACCGGTGTCAGAGCTTGGTCCGCATTTCCGGCAATAAGTCGGACTTGTTTCCAGTGAGGGTTGGACTCCGCCAGGGCTGCCCTTTGTCACTGATCCTGTTCATAATTTTTATGGACAGGATTTCTAGGCGCAGCCAGGGTGTAGAGGGGGTCCGGTTTGGTGACCTCAGGATTGGGTCACTGCTTTTTGCAGATGATGTGGTCCTGTTGGCTTCATCAGACCGTGACCTCCAACTCTCACTGCATCGGTTCGCAGCCGAGTGTGAAGCGGCCGGGATGAGAATCAGCACCTCCAAATCCGAGGCCATGGTCCTCAACCGGAAAAAGGTGGAGTGCACTCTTCGGGTCGGGGATGAGATTCTGCCTCAAGTGGAGGAGTTCAAGTACCTCGGGGTCTTGTTCACGAGTGAGGGAAGGATGGAACGGGAGATCGACAGGCGGATCGGTGCGGCGTCTGCAGTAATGCGGACTCAGCACAGATCCGTCGTGGTGAAGAGAGAGCTGAGCCGAAAGGCGAAGCTCTCGATTTACCAGTCGATCTTCGTTCCTACCCTCACCTATGGTCATGAGCTTTGGGTAGTGACCGAAAGGACAAGATCGCGGGTACAAGCGGCCGAAATGAGCTTCCTCCGTAGGGTGGCTGGGCTCTCCCTTAGAGATAGGGTGAGAAGCTCAGTTATCCGGAGGGAGCTCGGAGTAGACCCGCTGCTCCTCCACGTCGAGAGGAGCCAGATGAGGTGGTTCGGGCATCTAATCAGGATGCCTCCCGGGCGCCTCCCTGGTGAGGTGTTCAGAGCACGTCCCACCGGTAGGAGACCCCGGGGAAGACCCAGGACACGCTGGAAAGACTATGTCTCTCGGCTGGCCTGGGAACGCCTCGGGGTCCCCCTGGAAGAGCTGGACGAAGTGGCTGGGGAGAGGGAAGTCTGGGCTTCCCTGCTTAGGCTGCTGCCCCCGCGACCCGACCCCGGATAAGCGGCAAGAAGATGGATGGATGGATGGATGGATGAATTGTTAAGTCAATAATTCATTTAAAACAGTGCAGTACAGGGGGAAAAAACAAGAGGAGTTAGCGCTAGCTGTTGTTTGTTAGCAGTCACGTTATATAGCGCTTGTTGCTGCAAGCTAATGTCTTTTTTTCATTTGCTAAAGAGCATGTCTGATTTTAAGTCCAGAGTTTTGTCTTGTCATTTTTGAGGATAGATGAAGCTACAACAGCATGTGTATCTTTGTATCTCACACATTCATAAAATAGTGAACATGATTTTTTTAGCATAGATGAATAGATTCATTAGGCTTATTTTCATATATTTAGTTAATTTCTAGTTTTTGTAGCTCTTATTTTCATTGTCATGGCTGAAATGTAAAACTGTCTGCAGATGCTATTTCAAGTAGCGCCAAATCATTGTCATTTTATTCTGCAATTAGAGACCAGAGATAATATTAGAGGCTACACTGTGTTAGCCTTTTACATTTGCCTCCTGGTCAACTGCTGACATCTGTTCCTTCTGGCTCTGCGTCCGTCAGCTGGTGAATACTTTCTGCTGCGATGCTGCTGTGTCCATCTGGAGCCAATCCAGAGACCGACACATCTCCAATGACACGGCACTGATGTGCACATCAGCTGTTTGCAGGTCTCCCTGTGTGGCCTGGATGCAACTGTGGTTGGCTGCTGTGCACTTTTTTACTAAACTGTTTTAAATCAAACCAGACTTAGTACAGTGTTGTTGTTGTACACTGTGACATCCTCATTCTATATGTTTTCTTTGTTGTCAAAATGTAATTCCACTGCTTTGGGCACAGGCTTTTTGTTAGTATTCACTCAGTTTCTGCAGTTTTGGTCCAGAATGTATTACTCTTGGTGTTCTGTGTTGCCTAATACAGCATTCATAGGTGATGCCATTATGTTAATGTTTGATAATTAGCATCAGCTGAACACACTTCCCATTTAGAAATGATTGGAATTCATCAACTAACACTCAACCATGTGAATGGAAACACACTGATAATTATGGTATCACAAATTCATTTTTCCTGAATCATAAATAACATACATATATATCTGTATAGCATGTCTATATGTACTGTATGTGCATGCATATGTCCTGTAAATGTAAAAGCTCTCTGATTATGTGCTGTATGTATTTTAGTCCATGTGTAAGTACCTATGAGTACATATAGCGATACTATGCGTGTGTGTGTGTGTGTGTGTGTGTGTGAGAGAGTGTGTAGGGACTGGGCTGTGGAGGTTAGCTCAAGCTGCAGCGGTGGTGAAGACCTATTTTAATTCTTAACTAGATGTCCATGATTTATTAATCTGCGTTTGAAATAACAATTACCGTGTCAGAAGGGATCAGGCCAAAGCCTTAATTGCAATGGAAAACACACTTAATATGGAACTTGCCCCAACCAAAGCATACGCATGGCATCCCCAACAGGCCTGAGAAGATGTCTCTCTCCCTGCATATGTGACTGTGCATTATACAGTATGCATGTAAATCCGAGCATGAATGTCAATGCTGTTTCTGCCTTAACTCTTGTGACTAAGTCATATGTTGCCACATATGCATTATTCAGAAGCCATCTCATCCTACTGCGAGCCTCTATGGTTTAAACATGTAGCATTTTTACCCTTTAAAATACTTGTTACACAATATAAGTCATTGGTATACTTACTAAATGAGACCATAGTGTAACCACTAGTGATAGGGATCATCAAAATACCACATTTCCCATAAACCTCAGTGCATCCTTCCCCCTTCCTCTACTTTTCTATCAGGGTTTTGGTCTAAAACCAGCTCAGTATTCTGGGAATTATATTCATATTGGAAGATTCTGCAGGTTCCACTTTACTTCCAGTAGCAACGTTCAGTGCCAATACATGAGGTGTAGTGTAGAAGGACGTCAAGGTGGTGGATGGGCATGTAGGCTTATGTAAGAGATCAGAGTATGTGTCCTGTCCTAGACCTTAAAAAGGTGTGTGGTAGACCTAGAATAAAACTTAAACCAGTTGGTAGACTAAAGAAACAAAAGTCTGCACATGTAACTCCCCTCTTCTTAACACTTAAATGTTGGCATTTGTATGGGATTGACAGGTATCATACGAATGTCATGTGACCTGAGTTTTTATCTATTTATGATAGGGACTATATATTTTGTTTTAGTCTGAAGAAGAGCACATAGCTTGAAAGGTCACTTGCCTGGTTATCCCATTAAACCTACATTTGAAAAGGGAGCTACAGTGTGTTGACTTTCTTCTTTCCTCTGTCTGATACTCTACCATACCACTACTGTTTGCATGCATAGATGTTTCAAAGAAAAATAGCATGTTAAAAACATTGTCACTGAACATCTTAGGTATTTCAGAACTGTCTGGAATCAGCCTTCTGAAATATGAATCAATCTGTGCCTGAGCTGTAGGTTGGATGGTATTTTTCTTTTTACCTATGACTATGCAACAAACATCTATGATTCAAAGTGGCATAGTAAACACACCTGCTTGCTGTCTTCATGTGTGCCTGGAGGCTTACAAAGTACATTCACAATCTGCCACATCACTGTGGCATAATCTCTAGCTAACATTGGAAGACCTTTCTTGAGAACTTCAAATTTTGCCCAACATAAACATTAATAAATCTTGCGACTCTCAAGGAAGTCCTGTTGTTGTTGAAGAGATCACGGGTCAAATCATTTCACCATTGTTGTGTTTTGTTTCAAGGCCATCTTGGAGACATGTAGCATTGATTACAGGGGATGTGCTAAACCTTGATAAGTGGACTCTTTATTATACTCACAGAAACACATACTTACTAGCAAATATATCACAGGTTTAAAGCTTATGTTCAAAGAAAATTAGGGTTTATGTGCTTGATGCATGCTATCAATAAAGGATAGATTTGCCAAGTTTTTCAAGTCTGTCTTTAAGCAATACTCGCATGTCCGATACTGTTTTAGGTCTCATAGTAATCACTCGTCTTTACTAGGGCTGCACTAAGGATTATCAATCCATCAATTATCAATTAATTAATCTGCCAATGTGACTAATCCCTTTGTCTATAAAATGTCCAAAAATAATGAAATAGTGAAAAGTGTAAGGCACCTTAAAATCTTTAACAGTTAAACATGATGTATTCAAATTGCTTGTTTTACTCAGACAACAGACCAAAACCCAAATATTAATTTTACCATCATATACAGAAGGCATGTCCAAACTATTCCATAGGCTGCCGGTTTTCATTCCAACCAAGCAGGAGCACACCAGTCTTGACTCTTTTAATCAACTGATCTCAGTCTTCAGACAGCTTATTAGTCAAATCATGCATGCTCCTGATTGATTGGAACAAAAACCTGAGGGCACATGGCCCTATATGGAAACTTTGTCCATACCTGATATCCAGTCAACAATTTGGGAATACCTTCCCATTCACTTTAGAATTAGAAAGTGTGTCCTAACTTTTTACCACTTCTGAAAAAGCATCAAATCTTCACATTTGGGAAGCTGGAAACAGAGAATGCTTGGTGTTTTTAACTGAAAAACTAAACTGTACTATCAAAATAGTTAACTAAGTTGATTTTCTGCAAATTAACAAGATGATTAATCAATTAATGGTTGAAGCTCTACTCCTGTCCTTACAGAGATGTGGAAAAAAATCCCCACTCCTTGTTGTAAAGTTATTATTGGGCTTGAGATGACTGAGTTGGCCTAATCAAGTGATCTTTTAAAGTTTTGTCCATAGGCTTTGCTGGTATGAGTCTTCCAAGTTGGATTCATCAAACTCTCTTATCTGCCTGAACTTGACGTTAATCGTTGGTTTCAGCCTGGTAAATGTCACCTGTTCATCTGAGTGTGAACACACTTAAATTGCCATATAAGGCTATGTTCTGCTCGGACAAAAACATCATATGTCACTGAGGGACCTGAAACGATTAAAAAACATTAATAGAACGATGCAGCGGTGTAGTGTGACAGAAATAAATAGGAAGTGCTTAGAGGAGAAGTTAGATGCTAAAAAAAAAACATCTTTCTAAGTCAAAGTGGGGCCAAGGGATGTGACAGACACAGACACTAGCTAGAATACAATAGAATAGTCAGGTTCAGCAGAATAAGTACTGGACAGACCTGCAGAGAGACAACGAGGCAGCTGTCAGAGTGAGACAAGTTTCCTAGCAACTACTGAAATGTGGAAGTCGCTGTTCCAAAATATACAAATAAAAATCATAAAATCTATGTACACTGGCACGATAATGATGATAATGATAATGATATGGTGAACATGTCAATTTGGATCAGTTTGTTTTAGATATATGAGTCAATTATGTTTTTTGTGTCCATGTGGACCGAAAATTCTGCTTTTAATCCATTTTGAGAGGCTATATTAGAGGATTATGGCAAAAATGTCTAAGTGGTGTAATCATAAAAACTTTGTACCATTTAATTCAACTTGTTTAAAAAAGCTAAATTGTTAATAAAACACCATATCAACTAGTTTGGCATGATCTTACATTATAACTTATATTAAATAAAGCTAATGGAATACTATTGCTCTAAATATTACATTTAATCTGGAGAATCATGGAGATCAGGAAACATTTATTTATTTATTTATTAAATGAAGTAATTATTAGTATAAGTCCACTTAAATACACTGTAGGTGGATAAAATATTGAATATTTATCATTCTTTTGTGGTTATACCATTTGACATTTTCAGTCTTACTTTTGGTAAAAAAAAATGGTGCTAATCATTTCAAATGACATACAACCCATAAAAATATAAAATGTACATTTTAACAAACCTGACTCTGCTTTTAAAACTTAAATTCCAATAAAATTCTTTTTACGGCCCACACATTTTCTTAAATCACTCATACATCTTAAGAACAAATGCGTTCGTATGAGTGGTTCTAGCATGAAGCCCAATCAAAACAACAATTTATTTATTTTTATTTATTTTGTTTTAGAATTATAGTTACACAGTATTGTATAAGAATACATAAAGATGTGTTACCTTACAGTTTACCCTGTAAATCCTCCTGTCTTAACTACACTCATTTGTTAAAAATCCATGTGATTAATTACCGTTAACACAAAACACATTTCAGTACCTGCAAAAACAAAACTCTTCTCCAACCAAGCATAACAGCACAAGTAAGAGGATACGTCTCATTTGGGCCATTTAGTTAGCGCACATCTTTACGAGGATTACCCACTATCACTTAGCGGCCCTTAAACAACTATTTCCTTGTACAGCCTGGGCGCATGGTTGCTAATGGCATCTGTAATGAGGCTGACCTGCAGGCCTTGTCTAATTTAAAGAGCCCGTTAAGTGACTCAATGATTTTTAAAGGTAATCTTTAAAAGCCACGTAAAGCTTTGGAGAAAGCATGCAAGAGAGAGAGAGAGAGAGAGAGAGAGAGAGAGAGAGAGAGAGAGAGAGAGAGAGAGAGAGAGAGAGCGGTGGCGAGGAGGAGGAGGAGAGCATGAGCCGCCCAGCTTTTTAAAAGAGTTTGAGAGAAGAGCAGCTGCGGTGAGACTTTTCAATGACTTGCTTATAATGTATCATAGGTTTGTATTATCCATACTCTGTTAAAGAGAGTGCAGAGAGGAATGTTTCCATTTTCAAAAAAAAAAAAAGTGTGCGTGTGTGTGTGGCTTGCTTTTCTGTCACTTTCTTTCTCACGCACACACACACACTCAGAAACACTCAAATATCCCCTTTCCTTTTTCTCATAACTCTTCTTTTCTGTCTCTCCTCTGTCTGTACTTCTGAAGGAATTCTCCATCCATCTAATTCCCCTCCTGGTTCTTTTATATTGAGGCTGGGCCCCGCTCGTATTCCATGTCAAAGGCTTTCTCTTTTATTGAACATCAAATCCTCTGTGTCTCGCCTCGCACTCTCTTCTCCCTGCTCGGCACCATGCATATTCAGGAGCCGGCGGCCACGCTATAAGGCCTGGCTAGCCCCTTCCCAAATCCACGATTGTGGGCATTAGCGTTTTTTTTGCAATAACACTACATGAATAGCCGGCACGCTCTATATTTAGGTGTTAAGTCGACTCCGCCGTAGCCAAGATTGAAGCTAGCGGAATGGAAGTGCATGGGGAGAAACAAGACTTTCTCCTTTCTTGTGGTAGTCTCTCTGTGTTTCTCTTTCTCTTTTTTTTGGTATTCTCTCTCTATCTGTTTCAGGGGCCGTCTCTCTTGGCTTCTGGAGGCGGCGCTCGGTGTCCAAAAGTTCCAGCAAAGCTCTGGATGTAAGGAGCCGCCCCACTGTGACACTTTGCATACTGATTTGAGCTTTACTGCTGACTTGAAGGGGAGGAGAAAAAAAAAAGAAACCTGACTGCTGTGAATTGGGATCTATAGCTGCTTTGGCTCCACGTGTCAAAAAATAAAAGGCAGAGTAGAGATAATGTAAGCATAAACAATATGTAAATGGCTTCTCTGCATCTCAGTTATTCACCTTATTTTTGTGTGTTACTGAAATGCAATCAGAAGCATCATATAGAGTTTTTATATACTATCATTATTAAAATTAAAATGTTTATGTTGTTCTCATTTAAACAACACAATGCAGCCTGCCATAGTAGATGTAGTAATTTTAACCTTTTGAACCTTATTGGCATCATTTGCATCTGTCAGTGTCAGATAGGGAATTTGGGAAATACACAAATTTACTTTCTGCTGATAATTAGATGAAACGATCAATACCACACCAATGTACTCTGTCTATATATAGATATATATATATATGAATATCACCAGTGGTTCAGTTCAACTTAGCACAAAGACTGTAAACAGTCCATCACTTTCTATGGTTAAATGTGCCTCAATGTTAAGAAATACAGTGTAACAAAAGGAGAGGAAGGTAGAGCTTATGTAGTAGATCTGACTCTGTGTTGTGTTGTGTACAAAGTGAGGATCACACTTGCCAGCGCAGTCTTTGAGGAATATATTCCCAACCAACAGCTGTAGATGTGAAGAAATAAAGCATTCACATCATTTATCTTGTATAAATGCTCTCAGCTCCTTCCTGGATAAATTCCAACATGAAATGAATTTGCACCATAACATTACACAAAGATAAATAAAATGCTAATTATATAAATGAATAAATCTAACATACTGTATTTTCTATCATAAAAATAGTTATACATAAATCCACATACCTGTAGTTGTGATTAAAGGTTTCTCTGCCTGTTATATCATGGGTAAAATCACTAAATGCCAAACACAGTCTCAACATTACACACACAGGCCTCAATAAACTACACTCCTCATTAACAGATTTAGGCATGAGAATAAATAAAATGACAGCTCTAAAACAGTAACAGTTCATATTTGACTTCAAAGAAAGTACAGAGAGCAAAGAATATCCATTACCCTCCCAGGAAAAGTCCACAACACAAAGAGGAAGTGAAGCCAAAGGAAGACTTCCTGCTCTAATCCCTGACATTTGCCTTCATGGAAAGGTATCTAATTATGGTTTGTATTAAGAAATAAAAATTATCTTAAAGTTAGGCTACCTTCATTGTCACAGCAACAGTAAAACCATGTTATATGTGTTGTACTTCCTGCTATAACTCCCAACATTTCCATTTATGCAAAGGTATCCAATCATTACACCAAACAAAATGTACTTATTCATGCAATTTTATAAGAACATACCAACAAATCCTCCAGATTAAGCAACCTCATTTGCCTTCCAAAATAAATCACAACACCACTTAATTAACGTTCAAATAAGAGCATGGTTTGTACTCAAATGTACTTTCTTGAAGTTAGTTGCAGTCAGAAACAGGAAATGAGCAGCAGTTTCCTACCATCACACCATCAACCCAACCTGCCTCCACATAATAAAGGAGTCACTTTGCATTGACATCATCTGATTATACAACACAGATACCTACACACATGACTTTTACTCTTCTGGATGCGGATTACCATGCCATTAAGTGTTGTTCATATGTTGTATATTCAGATGATGTCAATGCAAAGTGACTCCTTTATTGTGTGTGTGTGTGTGTGACTTATATATAGTTTTGGCAGGATGTACGATGGCCTGTTCATAACAAAACACAACAACTTGACAGACAACCTGATACATTGTCACAATATGACTCCTCATTCATTCCTGTGGAAATTACTCCCTGGTCACATCCATCAAAACCATTGTATAGGTTTTGTCAGGTTTCAACTGATTCAACTCTTCTTAACCTTTTTATAATTGTATTGGACCTACTGGATCCAATTCTGATACAACAAAGAATGTGACTTCCAGAAAAATCTTTTACTTTTTCTTTTTTGTCTTTTCAATAAAAGTCATTTTAGGGCCAATAGACCAAGATAACCTTGGAATTCCAAACAGACACACAATAATCACCTTACTGCCATGGTACAAAAAATCAACTACTGCATACAAGTTCTTTTTTTTCATAAATACTGGGGTCAAGTCTACATCAAACATGTGGTGACTGCTACTGTAAATAAAATGAGTTAAAATCAAGTGTAGGGTTCATAGTTCATTCAGTAGATTCCATCATTTTTATGATTAAGAACAGTGTGTATTCATCCATAAATGGTTTCTGCTCTGCACTGCACTTAAATGTCCATCTATCTATTTCCTGTTCTACATATACATTGTAATATCTACCTCTCCCCCAAAGTCTCTGTCTCCTTCCCTTCCTGTTTATTTTACCGTTCCTCTGCTTATTCTACGAGTGTGCCTTGTCAAAATATTGTTGCAGTCTCTTCCCACTGTTTTCTGGCCTACCTTCAGGTCCTATCTCGTCTGATGAAAAATACAGAGGAGGACAGAGAGGGAGAGAGAGAGAGGGAGAGAGAGAGAGAGAGGAGCTATAGTGCCAAACAAGC
The DNA here is from genome assembly GCF_027409825.1 of Scomber japonicus. Taxonomy (NCBI): domain Eukaryota; kingdom Metazoa; phylum Chordata; class Actinopteri; order Scombriformes; family Scombridae; genus Scomber; species Scomber japonicus. The sequence goes on along the minus strand of NC_070591.1, from coordinate 28,924,090 downwards.
AAACGGTGCTGGACTGGGAACTAGGAGAAACCAGAGATCAGAGGAGAAAGAAAAAAAAAGGATGGATGGATGAAGGGAAATGGTGAATTGAGCAGAGGGAAAATTAGTTGAAATGAGAAAATAGAAGATTGAGGGAAAGCTAAATGAAGCAAGTGTGGTGAGAGGGGTAGGCTGGGAGGAAGAAGGGAAACAAAGATGGATGGATGGAGGGAAAATGAGGTAGTAGTTGGAAAGGAAGAAACGGGAAGGAAAGGTAGGATGCTAAGCAGGGAAAGAAAAGAAGAAGAACCTGAAAAATCAGGCATTAAGAGAAAATGAGGGAGGAAAGATGGAAGAAGGGAAGGGAAAGAAACAAAGGATGGAGAGGGAGGAAGGAAGGAACAAACTAAATGTATAAGTGAATGGATGTGGATGAAAGAGAAGAAAAAGAAAGAAAGAGAGAGGAGAGCAATAAATATGAGGCAGAAAGAAGAGAAAGGGGAAGGTAAGAATGGGAAAAGTAAATCAAAAATAACTGATTAAAAAAGCAGGAAATGAAGGTGGAGAAAGTAACGACAGATGGATGGATGGATGACTAAAGGATAGAAAAAGGGAAATAAAAACACCCAACAAAGCAGAGGATGAGCTTTGTGTAGAGATGCTTATTTTAGTTTAAACTACACTCCTGCTAAATCTGTGTGTGTGTGTGTGTATCGTGATGTTGCATGCCTTTTTAATTCTACTGAGTAAATAATGCATCCACCACGGTTCATAATTTATGTAAGTGGACATGCAATCAGTTCAGATTAACGTGCACGATGCCCGAGTGTGTGTGTGTGTGTGTGTGTGTGTGTGTGTGTGGAAAAGGGATAGCTAAAACATGACAGGTCACTGACTTTCACCTGGTGTAGCTCTTTTCCACTTTGTCTCTCTTGGCTCGTCTCTCTCTTTTTTTTACTACTTTATTTAAAGTTAAAGGAGCAGCAACCAAAAATAAAAAGATATTTAAAGATCATTTTGTCTTTTATCTTTTGCATTCATAGTTGATTTGGAATTATAAAGTAGATACTAGTAGAAAAGACTGTTAAAATGGGCCAGTCCAATAAGATCAGCTGTGAGAGGATCTCTAGATACAATATTGTAACATCTTTTAAATCAGCTTCTTTTTTAAAAGGAATTTGCTTCTAAAAGATCAGTTTTGGTTATTTCACATGACAGATTTCTGTATTTGTGATTTCATCTGAATGCTCCACTCTGGTGTGAGGTGGGTGGGACACGCTGATGAGCTACGTTTCAGTGTAAAACTACAGCAAGTAATACCTCATGATGCATTCGAGTGTTCTTTTTGCTTATTTAACATTAACTTTGAGCAGAAACACTCATTGAACTTGAAGACCTTGAAAAGTAGTAAATATTACGTGTTGCTTTATTTGCTAGCTTTGCTTGCCAGAGCTCTCTAACATATATCATGGTCTTCCTTAATGGATGACTCATCTAGTTTACTCAGTGGTTGTCTTCATGATGGTTGAGCAAATACCATGTACTGAAAAATGTGGTTGAAAAAGAATAAAAACGTATAAGTGGATCTTGAGTTTTTTTGTAAAATGAATATTTAATGTTGTAGAAAGATAGTACACATTTGAAAATGTTCAATGGACTGTAAACAGTAGAATAGGTGAGCATATGAAAGAGGGTTAGGAGCTCCTTGTTTACCACCATGACTAAGACTGCATCCAAAATCCCTCCTTTCATTTGCTTGTTCAGCATTTCCTATAAACTAAACACTTACTTAGTGAGCAGCAATGAATCAGCATCATTAACTTATACATTTGTATTTAACTGCCATTTACACATCTATAAAAGGGAAAATATCCCGCTGCAAAAAGTTGGGTATGAGCTAAGGATACCATTTATTTTAGCCATTGCTTTTCTTTTTTTTTAACATAATTTTTTGGGCAATTCTTGCGTTATTAGTCTGTTAGTGGCACAGAGACTGACAGGAAACAAGGGGTGAGAGAGAGAGATGGGCATGGCATGCAGCAAAGGTCCTTTGCCGGACTTGAATCGTGGACATTGTGGGGATATGGCATGCACTGTGACCACTTGGCTACAGGGTGCTTCCATTACTGAGTTTTGAGGGATATATAATTAAAATGTTGACAGTAAATACAGTGTGCCATAAAGCAATTATGGTATGATTTTGGGCATATGATAAGTATATGTTCCCCTTCAGTATAAAACAATTACAGGCACCCAGATTAGACTATTGGTACCAAAAACGAAATGTGGGAAAACAAAGAGAGAAATGCACTTTTGTGTTGACCAAGACGCTAAATGTCAAGAACAACTAGTGACATGTTTAAGGTATAAGGTGTCATTAAACTAGAGATGAACCCCTCATTGTACGATTCATTTAAATGTTGCTTCAAATATGGGCTCCAGTTAAATGCCTTCAGTGAAAAAGAAATAATAAAAAAAGATCACAGTGTCCACAGGAGTCTAAGCCAACTTCACTTACTATCACACTTCAAATGACTGAACCAGCTCCAAACCAGTGCCAACCGTTTCCACGTCTAGTCTTCTGTCCCAACACCAGCTCCAACCGCACCTCTCCCACAGTTCCTTCCAGGGCCATTCCCAGAGACAGCTCTCCACCGGGCATTTGATTTAATCCAGACCAAATGCTAATAGGGCTGTTTTGGTTGCTGGCCATCTGCCTGGGCTGCCGGTCAACTATGGCAAGCTGTGCCGAGCTGTGCGGTGCCGGGCATCTCTGCCAAAGTCTGAGCTGCCCAGAGACCACTTCATAACCAGAGGACACTTCACGGCCAATCGTCCACACTTACTGGGAACAGACTCGGCGGCGAGTAATATGATCAAATTGATCTTTTCATGATTTGGGGAGGGGAGGGGGGGCAGCTTGTCCATCTCTCACTCCCACACCATTAAAATCCATATCAGAGGATGCCTTCTAGAAAATTGAGCACTTGGCCGTCACTAATGCCGTTAACTCTGAACATTTATTTATCCAAAGGGAAGTCTACTGAGCACTTCATACAGTTCCACACATCTACTCATGGGAACTGCCCACTACTGTACAACTGTAGGCGTTTACTTTTGGCCACCATGCAGCTATAGTGGAGTCCAGTGCCATGCTCCAGGACACCTCAGCAGTGTTTGTACATACTGTAGAGGAAACAGCCATTTACATTTTCCCACCTACATTTTCCAATTATGTTGAAATTAGTTTTTATTAGTGAAAGAAAGCATTAAAACATTGTGCTTCAGTTCAATTCTGAGGTGTTCATACTTCATTTGAGTATTTCCACTGTCTGCTACTTTATTGTACTTACTCCACTACATTTATTTGACAACTAGTTACTTTTAAGACTGTAAAATCCTATGATGAGCTTAATGTTACTGTTAGGACATGAAACTACCTAACAGCATTAATATGCTGCTTACACTCGCTGGTAAAGCATTTCCTCTCGGCTCTGTGGAGCATATTAGCATCTTTTTTGCTCATAGTTTTGGTTTTACAGCTCACAACTTTAATGTTGCGGTTCACTCGCGCTGATCTCATCAAACCCCTTTTCCAGCAGGAATAGGCAGCTGTTTTCACTGAAAAAGCAATGAGACTTTAACTGTCCAGCACCAAACTTCAGACAGTCAAAGTTAGCAACTAGCTGGTGAACATAGCAGAGGATTTAGTAGCTAAAGAGCTAGATATGTGCCTTAGGAGTTGGTGGAGACCAAAGCAGAGCTAAAAGAACAGAGACTATCAGGCTTACATGTAGCTAGGTGGGTAGAAACACTATGCTAATGCTGTTGTGGGTCTGCTAGTGTGAACAAAGGCTACTGTTTGCTATTGAATATACTGTAACAACTTGTAAAATGTGATGTGTCAGTGTTGTGTGTACAACTTGTTTCACTGAGCCCTAGTGGCCAAAAAAAGCAATTAATGCAGGTTTTATTTTCACAGTTTACACATAAACTTCAACTTTAACCTACTCTACTTGCCACAAATTGTTGGGATTATTACAGATTAGCAATTGGCAAGCCCACTTTTGATTTTACAAAATAAAGAGGTTTAATTAATCTGGTAAAACACTGGTTTAGAAACAATCTATCTGTGTTTCTCGCCCTGTAGGACTTTGTTCTAGCCAATGTCACCATGTCCCTAGATTCTACCACTGGACCCTTTGCACAGCAGACAGTCTGACTGGTCAAAGCAGGAAAAGCACAGGTGTAAATAATAACATTAACAGTGGATCCATGCCATGAATTGTCCCAGTAAATCATGTCAGTCTGCACAATACCAAAGCCCTGCAACTCGCTCACCTTCAATCCTCTGGATTGTCAAGTGGACACCCTCCTTCCTCCTGTCTTCGTTTCACTGATAGGCCCACAACACTTCCAGAGGTCTCAGCAGTGGATCCTGGCTTCCCCTAGCTCACCCCTAGATGCCATCTTCTTACTTTACTCAATCCACAGCCACTGGCTCCCCATTTCAGTGGACCTTCAAAGGTTTTTGACTGCCTGCCAATGGACCTTCCTTTGCACTCCCATCTCCCAGGGTAGCTTTGATGTTGTTGGCGATGGGTTAGGTTAGGGTTAGGGTCTACAGCCTACTTCAACTGTCTGGACCTTTACTGTCTGGCCTTGTAGCTTTAAAGCAAGACAGTAGACAGAAGTAGTAAGATTTGTTACCTTAACTCTAGAAATTGAACGTTTATGGGCAGCCAAAACATACCACTTCCATACTCACTCTGTACAGATCTATTGATGGGTCACTTCATGGCTGATCACTCCAAAAGTAAACATAGAACTTCCAGTCAGTTTTGTCTACTGACAATGATGTTTTATACAAAAGTATCAACAAAAAAACTGTATTACAGTTGATAACGTAGTGTTTGACAGCAGCAATGTGGATAATTGTATCCTAAAACTCAACTCAACCAAAGTTTCGGACATTTCTGAAGATACCTTTCACACCAAGTATCAAACAAGAACCTGACTTGCTGAAATGTTGCCCTGAAATTGGAAGTATTCATTACAGGTTGTGCCCAGTTTTACATGTATTTTAACATTGCGGTAATGCCACCTTTACTTACTTGACAGATCTGAGTACTTCTTCCACCACTGGTAGCTATACCTTTAATCACACAATTGATATACTGAAGACATACATACATACATTTTGTAGCTTCATAAAAGCTTTTATACAGGTGAATCTCGCCAGGAACTGGCCACTCTGTCTGGTTCTGCTTTCATTTAGCATCTTTTCTTCCTTTTTTTTTCAACCTACTCCTACCTTGACCTTGTGGTACAGGCTACAACTACAGCACTGCCAGCCACTCAGCAATGCTGGGTTCAGGGGAGAAAGAATAAAAAAAGTGGTGTGTGTTTTGAACTGAAAATAGATCTTCAACTGGTCTTGTTTCATTCAATATGCAGAACACTGAGTCCGTCCACAGAGAGACGGAGAGCTGTGCATCTTTTGTATTTGTTGTGTTGGTTGGTTGGGGTGGGGGGGTGGGATGGGATGGGGTGGGAGGGTATGTGGATGCAATTCACCAGATTTTCCGTGCTCGCATAGCCCCGTCTTTTGTGTAATTTGGTTCTTCTGTGTGCTCCGTCTCTCAACCTTGTCCTCATTATCCATTCTCCTCCAGCATAATGGCGCAGGGGTTGTTAAACTTCTTCAGCCTGGGAACCAAATTTAGAAAATCTCAGTCTTATTCCAGGACGGGGTCTAATGACTACTAGTACTTACTGTACAAACTAGTATTCCTGGCACGCGGGACACTCAGAAACAGACTCCTTAGCCATTTCAGGTCCTGACCCATGGTATAGTTGAAGAAAAACTTGCTTAAAGACAGATAATCACGATAAAACAAAGTGTGGGCATGTAGCTTGTGTTTCTGTTCTCTGTGTATGTGCATTGAAACATAGGCTTCTCCCTGCATGTTTGTGTGGGAGTGGGGCTCTGACATTGTACGTATGGGGGCATCCTCAAGCACAAACAACTGCATTAATTGCTCTGAAGAGAAATCCATGTGAGGACATCATTAACTAAGACTGGGCTTGCATTGATAATTGATACGTACGGTGCCCTGGCAGGCTCAGGCGGCCACACTGCCGGAGGCGTTCCTCTACCAACATACCTCTGCTTTGCTCAGACGCCCACTCCAACTCCGACAACCTCTGACCGCAGGAGGGGCGAAGGCCGCGAAACACAGGTGTACTGCTGGGATTGATGCTCGACACGCTCTGCATCTCTTCTAGGTCGAATAGAAAGTGTTTTTTTTCTTCTTCTTTTCTCCCCCCAATTGTCTCGTTTTAACTGTATTACCTATTCTGCTAATTACGAGGCATGAGGCTCAACCTTTTGAATGTTAACGGTGGATGGCTGCTCTCTGACTTCAATATGAATTTTTTACAGTTGTTCTGATTGCATTCTTTCATATGGCTGAAGGTAAAGAACTTTTTTTTTCTTCTTTGTTCGACTCCATGATCAAAAGTGGCTCTTTGCATACCTTCAAAGATTACGGTTGGGAAAATGACAGACAGCCGCAGAATAAACAAGCAGGGATAAAGGATGAAGAATATCACCTTGTGTGTGTGTGTGTGTGTGTTACAGTAGCTTTTTCATAGGGGGGCTATGACACAAGCCTACCTTTAATACCTCTGCGGAACTCATTACTCCAGACACCTTTGGGAAATTCATTTTCATATATCTACACAATCTCAATTACGCCACTTAATTGATATCTTTATTTGCTTAATTGGCGGCTTTATTCCTCGCTGAGAGAAAGCCAAGCTTTTGCGTAGGAACGCCACACTTCAAAGGCTGTTTTATATCATTCTCCCATCGCCTCGTTATTTCCCACATGTCAGGGATGTCACAACACATCCAATGCAATTTTAATGAAGAATGACTTTGACATGTTTTCAGTGCTTTTTTTTTTTTTTTCTAGAATCAGAAAAAGGTGAGTTGGAATTTGTGAGCTCTATGACTGAATTATCATAGTGGAGCATAACAAACAATTTGCAAAATGAGGTTTTTTTTTTAAAAGCAGGAGACATTAAAAAATATCACTTTTGTGGCCTGTGCTGATAAAAAAAATGAATTAGAGAGATCAGATAGAGTTTGCACTGAGGTCACGCTGAAGAGTGAATGAGCAGAATCCAAAAGTGTTATAAGTGTGCCTTCGCATTTAACAGGAAATTTAGCATCAGTGATGAATAGGTGGACAAACAAGCTTTTTTTCCCCGTTACCTTCCGTGTCTTGCTGAAAACAGCTTAGCGCAATTAGGCTGTGCGAGGTTGAGCCGTGAAGTGTTGCACAGTAACCTCTGGACCATGTTTCCTTTTCTGCCGCTGCCAGAGCCTCCTCCTTCACAATGCACAGCAGCCAAGGCCTACTCCACAGTCTCTTATCCTCAGCGTGTAGTTTCACCCACTCCTATTGATTCTTTATTGACCTAAGGTGTCCTCCAGTGCCACCGCTCCTCATCCTCCCCTTTGCTTATCCACCACCCCTCCTCTCTTCCTCTCTTCTTCTCTTCCTCCCTTCTCACTCCGAGCGCAAGGTGAAAAAGGAAAGACCGAGCTTGACATTGATTTCTTCGCCGACTTTTCTCTCCCCCTCTATTTCTGTTTTATATATATATATATATTTCGGCGTCGACCCTGCCCCCCCCTTGCCTCCCCTTCCTCGTACGGCCAACCTCTCTGAAAAGGCTGCTGCGGACGCCTCGCTGCTGCGGCAAAGCAAAGGTGTTGAGGCGTTTTTTTCTGAATAACAGCTCCTACATATGAAAAGAGATGTAATTCTACCTTTGATCTGCAACTAGAAGCCATAATAGTGCAGGTTCAGAAGTACAAGTAAAGACTTGAGTGCCAAGAAGAAGAAGAAGAAGAAGAAGGAAAAAAAGCAGATTCGTCGGCAGGCTGGAGGGAACCTTTCAAGAAAGAGCAAGTACATACCAGTTAGAGTTTTGCCATGCAGTCAATAATACTGCAAGTGAGGGAAGAGAGAGGGGGTGGAAGGGGTGGGGGGGATACAAAAAAAAGTATTCATGCATACATGTGATGTGCAATGCCAAGATGAAGCGTGAATTAGATTCTGATAATGATAATGATAATAAGAAAAGAAAAGAAATCAACAATTACTCCCACTGTCAAGCCAATTATAGCTCAGCCTATTTCCTCTATGGAAATTCTTTTTTTTTTTTTTTTTGGGGGGGGGGGGTATAATTACACAAACAAGGACAAACACACACACACACAATAATAATAAGTCAACCCCCTGGAAGGCTACCCCCCCCCCCCCCCCCCCCCGCCCACCCACCCACCCACCCACCCATCCCTCCCCTTCCTCATCCCGCCCCTTTGGACAACACATGAGAAAACCAAATCTCTCAAATGGAGAAATAAACAAAACAAACAAAAATACACCAGATGAAAGAAGAGAGACAATAAAGGCAAAGTGTCCCCCGTGGATTCTTCTATCCCTCCTCCTTTTTTCTTCTTTTCTTTCTCTCTCCCTCTCTTATTATTTTATTTGTTTGTTGCCCGGCCATTCATTACATTCTCTTCTTTCTTTCTTTTTTTTTTCTTATTGTTGTTTTTTTGTTTGTTTGTGCGTCTCACAGATCTTAGTAATGCTTAAATGTTTTTCGGCTCTCGCTTTGATCTCATTTAGAAAGTGAAAGAAGCCAAAGCTTTGGAAGTTATTTTGATTAGACTTTTATTAACTTCTGTCTGCATTCCTAATACCGTCTCTGAAGGATTCATTGGAAATCCTGTGATACTGAGAGCACAGAGAACAAAACTAATAGAGCTGTAATTTCCAGCCCAGCTCCAGTCTAATATCATTGTCTTAAGTCTCTGACTCTTCACTTTAACCTAAACTTTAATTATGTTGAGCTAAATGAAGCCACACTGTTACTTTCTTTACTGTCTTTTAAAGCATTGATCTAATAATGGTGTTAAGAAGAATCCTTACTCACAGTACTTCTACATTTCACCAGAACACAAACACTATTACTATTATGACTGACATGTTTCCTTTGCACTTTTTAAAAAATCAGAAAAGTGATCTTTTGTTCAATTCCAAATGTGTTAAGTCCATGACTAAATTATCATATTTAATTAGTGCAATGAATCTTAAGCTGGAGATGTTAAAAACACATCATTCTGTGGCTTGTATTGATATTAAATACTTTTCTACTAAAGATCAGAATAGTGATTTTTAATTAGAGCTCTGACACTTTCACCTAAACTTGAATGATGTGGTGCTAAATGAGAGCTAAAGGTTAGTTTTTAAATTGATTTTTGAAGTGCATATCCAGTGATAGACTAAAGAAAGATAAATGTTAGCAAACAGATTAAATTAGACATAAGACTAAGAGACTTAAGTCTATTTAAAAAGTATTTGGACCATCGTTTTGACACTGTGAAACAGTTACACTGCATTTGTCCATATTCACTGAAGAACTTTGCTGAGGTTTTGTGCACTGCAGGGGGGGGAAAAGCATGTTTGTGTTCACTGCATTTGCAACTTATTCACTGTTATGTGAGAAAGTAGCCAACACCCAACCACTGAGGAAATTAACATACAAAAGGCTGCCTGAAAAGGCCTGCAAGCAACTAAAACTACACTGCAGACAAATCTCCACAATGCTCCACAAATCCACTTTTTATGTACTTCTGTGATGTTTGCTTTTCACAAACAGTTGGATTCAACCTAATTTCACAAGTCTGTATCTCTAGAGGCTTGGGATTTATAGGGGGAATAACAGTTTGTGGTCATGAATCCAGAGCTACTTGTACAGACTGACCACTGCAGCATTGGAAACAGCCAACAGCAACGGCCAGTTCTGAGAGAAGCAGGTGTGAAGTTGTTGTACTGTTTCATCAGGTGGACACATAAGATAAGTTTCAGCCAATGAAAAACCTTTACTAACAGCAGGAAAGAATAATAGAGTGAATCAAACTCATTTTATGCTCTATTTGAGTCTAGTTTATTTTTATTACTATAGTTTTTTTTTCCAATTTTTACTATTTTGGGGTTTTATTTTTTTTAATTGTGTTTTTATGTTATTTGTTTCCAATTCTTACTGTTAAATGATTGTTTTTATGTAAAGCACACCTAGGTATGACGTGCTGTATAAATAACTCTGCCTTGCCTTACTGTATGAGGTCACTTTACAGGAGCTGTCTGTTCAGCACCACAACCATCTAAACTGTAGCAGAACCAACACTTCATTATTTTTAACATAACCTTCCACCTCTACTTCTATAAAGCATTTTATTTGAATTTCAACCCTCCTGTTGTCTTCCTGTTGACTGCAACTTTTGGTCTGGTTTGACTGTTTATAAAACATAAGGTATAAATTATCACCCAATTCTGTGATAGACCTTTGTAGCAAACTTCATTCCAGCTTATTACCACAGGTTTTACATATATTTCTGGAAGTTACCTCATTTAAATGAAATTATACCTCATGTTTGAGTTAAAGCCTCTTTTCATTTCTGTTTCTAGCAATAGTCTAGTCCAAGACATTTTAAAAGTTGTGGCTAAATAATCTCCCGCTTTCATTTTTCCTAACACAGAGAGGCCACTGTTAATGACTGATGTCTTTAAAATGAACTGTTTTCTAAGCTGACTGTTCTAAACCTGTGAGTCACATATGGCCTTTCCTCTTGTCAACCAATATTTCAAGCAGAGAACCTCCATTATATTCTGGACCTCCACAACACACTGTATGTTAAACAGCACAGTATCAGAGCTCAGCTGCACTTGATGCAAATCAGATGAACTGAGGCTGGACTGAATTTCCAGTCTTAATAAATACAAAATGAAAAATTTTAGGGGAAGCAAAATTTCATGCCTTCAACAGTAATTTGTGAAACAAAAAGCTCCTCATGCTTTGGAGAAAACATATGATTCTCAAGGGAATATGAGTGTCACCAAGTGTTATAAAAAGGTATAAGATGTGACCCAGTAGATGACTGTGCAGTATTTTGTGCTACAGTAAAACTTCTAGTCCAAGCAATAGGTCTCAGCAACAGTGAGTAACAGCAGCAGTGCAGCACAAATATGCCTGGTATTAAAACATGATGAGGTTTCGCTCCTCAGTGGATATTTATAAGGGTCTAAATGGCCTGGGCCTGCTTATTAAAGCACCTTATTTGAACTAGATAATGTGATTATGATAAGATCGATTAACGCCCAGCGATAACGGCGACTGCGGGCCCATTGTCGTTTTGATGACATTTGCTTTTGGTCTGGTAATGTATGTCCTATGGTGATAATTAAGACGGCGGCTTCAGAGGCAGGCGCGGTGAATGGGAGGGAAAAGCATTACACCCGGACCTTTTGGCGATTAGCATCTCCGCTCTGTCTCGCCCGCCACCAGCTTCAAGTGGAGCTTTTGAAGAAGCCCAAATTGATTCTACATCCCGCCACCGCCGCGGCCACCACGTGCTTGATAATCATTTCTTGATGTCTTGATGTGTGTAATGTTTACAGAGCATTAGAGAAGGGGAAAGCCCCGAGCAGCTGACTGCTGTGGAGAGGGTGTTCTGTGAATACTTTAAGGTGAACCCTCTGATCTGAAGAGATTTTCTATGATATTAGAATGTGCTTCTTTAGGCTTGTACCTAGGCACAATGGTTCTAAATCTAAGGAAGCTTGTAAACACTCTACATTCTCTGTGTTTTACAGTATTACTATTTTCTACTAGAAGCATTGTTTGTCACTACTATTTCTAATGATTAATTGGAAAATATAAGCAAGGGTAGAGGTGGAAAGTGAGGATGGAATGAAGAAAAATGTGCGAGAAAGGAAAGATGTGACCAAAGGACAGAACAATGGATTGGTTGGACACGTGGTCTGAGCCAAAATCCCAATTTTCAGATGCTCCATTGGTTGATACATGTCTGGATGTACATGATTGGTTATCTTTTATATTTTGTTTTGATATTTTTTTCTGAATGTTTCTCTGCTTCATACCAACCATATTTAAATCATTGTCTGTAATGTCTGTCATGATGACCCTGACCAGCATCAGTCTAACAATACATTTGTTCTACCTCCTACAAGTATTGCTGGATCTTGCACCTTTCCAAAATTCCAAAGCAAATCATATTCCTTGTGTGGAATATGATTAGATTGTTAGATGTTACAATAATCAACATGTCCTTGTGGCTGAGTGGTTACAGCTCATGCCATATATCTGCAACGTTCCTGATTTGAGTTCGGCAAGGCACTTTTGTTACGTCATACCACCTTTCTCTCTCACCTTGATTCCTGTAGGCCTTGCTCCCACTAATTGTCCAATAAAAAGGCAAAAAAGACCCCCCTGATATATCTGTCTGATGTTGTGGTGGTGCCATCAATAGGTGAAATCAAACCAAACCTGATTGTTTGCAGTCTACTTCCTGTCATTCATCTTTATTTGAAGACTTTCATCTTTACAGTTGAACTCATGCCATCAGCTAGACTTCAATCTCCTCAGAGTATTACTGGTCGAACACTTACACCCTGTTTGCATCTGGCGGCTGTGGCTCAGGAGGTAGAGCAGATCATCCACCAATTACAAGATCAGAGGTTTGATTCCCGGCTCCTCTAGTCTGCATGTCCATGTGTCCTTGGGCAAAATACAGAGCCCCAAATTGCTCCCGACAATCCCATTCTGATGAGCACGTAGCCCCCTTAGTGGTAGCCCCTGTCATCAGTGTATGAATGTGTATGAATAGGTGAATGTGACATGTAGTGTAAAAGTGTTCTGAGTGGTCAAAAGACTAGAAAAGCACTATATAAGTACAGTCCATTTACCATTTAAATGTAATCTTTATCTGGACACATTATCACTGATTTATAAAGGATGTGTGACAGAAGTCGGCTCTGTAAATTGAAAGTTCATCTAGCTCTGCCTCTTCCTGCTAACTTAAGCACGCCAAGTAAAACCTATAAGTAGTAACAGTGGCTAAAACGTCTTGTTCATAAAGAGTCATTGTCCATTCGTGGCAGCAGTTTCGATTTGAAACACAACGATATAAATACCTACTTCGTTCCGTATAAATGTCAGACTTTATTGTTTTAAAATACAAAAAAAAAGTCATTTTCTTTCATACATACATACACACACACACACACATACACATACACTGTGGAAGCTGACACAGCGATTAAGTAGGTAACACAGCAGTACAGTCAAGGTGTTTTAACAACTAGCAGCCAACCTTAAACTGAGAGACAAGCTCACATTGGTCAGCCACAGGTCTACACTGAAAGAGGCTTAATTGATGTTTTCTCTTTTAATTTGACATAATCCATCTTGGAAAATACACAAGGTACCAAAAAAAGAAGAAAAATCAGCGGGGACTTGTGCTTTAAAATAAACAAGTTGAAAATATCCCCTGCAATCAAAGATGCTGTGTGAGTTCAGTTAGATGTCTTCAGCTGCCTAACACCTGTTCCAGCAAACAAGACCAACTTCCTGTAAAAAGCAGCTGTGTGTGTGTGTGTGGACTCTAAAGGAAAATAGAAGGGGGGAAGGAGGGGAAGGAGGGGGGTAGTTGAGGGACAGTTGGGAGCTGTTCACCAGAGAATGTTGTTGTTTTGACTAGAGCACCTTCTGCATTAAGGATTGTTAATTTGTTTTGACAGTGGTACACGCCAGACACTACAGCCGGCAAAGGGAATTAAAAGTTTAGTCTCCAACTTCTATTTGGCTTCTATCTACTTTTTTTTTCTCCTTACTTCCACATCTTTGGTTTGTTTTAACAATCAGTCATGTCTGTCAGGTTGGTTCATTGGCCTCACGCTTCTTTCTTCACTGCTTACTGTTGCAAAGAAAATCTACAATGATTCTGGCTCAACCTTCATTTAACACTGAAAACCAATGATGACCTTTGAGTCTCGCAAAATTTTATTGGCGCCTCTTCAAAATAAAGGTAGACTTTTTCATTCAAGGAACAGAAAACTTTGCATTCCCCATATTTAGAAAAAAAGATCACCCCAGAGATTGGATTTGCAAATTTTTTTTAAACACCAAAGAACATTATAGAATCTTACAAAGTTTGTCAGAATAAAGTCTACCGTAATTTCCGGACTATAAGCCGCTACTTTGTTCCCACGCTTTGAACCTCGCGGCTTAAACAATGACGCCGCTAATTTATGGATTTTTCCCGGTTTCACAAGCTTCGTCGAAATATCGCACGACCACACGGTATTTCAGTGATCACGCGATATTTCAGTGATGTTTACAGCTTTAGCAGTAGCAGCAGAGTAAAAGCCATCAGGTAAGTGTTTATTTTAATAAACTCCTGGTGTACTTACAAACTTTCCAATGCATTGATTTATGAGTAAAGACCTTATGTGTTATACTTATGTGAGAACAATCCAGGCATTATTAGTGGGGTCATTTACCTGATACACTGGTGGTCCCGTTAGCGCCCGTACTAAGACATTCAGCTGATAGCTCTAACTCCACTAATTTATATTAGATAGACCTCATGGTGCATATGACGCTAGGTTGAAATTACGCCGAACCATCACTTTAAAGCCTGTGTAAAGGTCTTGTTTCAATATAGGCACCTGCAGCTTATAGACATGCGCGGCATATTTATGTTCAAAATAAATATTTTTTAAAAATTCAGTGGGTGCGGCTTATATTTAGGTGCACTTAATAGTCCGGAAATGACGGTACTTCTAAATCTAAAATAAATGTACCAGAGTGTGCGTGTTTGCTCTTTTCTAAAAACATTCACTGCTCACTTCCAGCGACTACACCAGCTGAGAGGAACACTGTAGAAGAAACAGTCCAGCATATCATCAAACCATCATATCAAACTTTTTAGTTTTGATTTTAGTTTGTTGAAGCCTGTTTTACTACTACACTCAATATGCCAAAAATCAATATATATATAGATTGAAAGAGTGCATCAGTCCAGTATTCATTCATACTGACATTAAACTACCAGGAAAAACACACACACTTGATTGGCTAACCAATACTGCTTAAGCCTCATATTAACTGCAAAGTAAGATAAGTTTTCTGTTTGTTTTTTATAGGTTAAACCTGATGTAGCTTTGAAACCATCATTAGTTCTTGTATCCACAGCTTGCAAGAGCATCAATCATGTTGAAGTATATTCCAGCTGCCCCTCATCCACAGACAGAAATCATTGTCCGTTAACTAATCATTGTGACCACTCCTCATGGTTTTAAGGCAGCGCTGGTGGCTAGCAACGCCACATCACTTGTGTTTTTCATCTTGGGAGAGCATCGCTGTCGCCCGGCTTCACTGTCTTCTTCTGCAGCCTTAATGAATATCTCGGAGCATCTTCAGATTGATCTCGGTTGTCCCTGAGGGGGGGAGGGGAAGGGGGGGGAGGGTTCCATGGGGCAGGTTGAGGGAGAATAGATGCCACGAAGGGAAAAGATAATGATGAGACGATCGGAAAAAAAGATGAAAAAAAAAAAAGTTTGATTGACAACGACAGACTGCAATTAGCGTGTTGTGTGGAAGCATCTGTGTATTGGTGCTGTATGTAATGTGTGTTTATTTTTGGTGATGTTTAGTGTGTGTGTGCAGTGATCTGGATCCGTGATCCAGCGGTTCTGATCCGACACACAGGGACGAGTAGCGCTGGGTGTGAGGCGCCACTGCCAGATGGCATCCTGTATGCTCAACCCTCACACACACACACACACACACACATATACACACACACACACTCATAGCTGACCGCACCAGTGGTCTGATGGAATGGTCTTGATTCTGTCAACCTGCCAAACTTCACATCAAATGCATGCTGTGAAACCAGTGTAAAATTAATTACTCTCTGTTTGTTTATGGGCTGTGAAATCATGTTGGGTTTTTTTTAGTGTTAATAGCAATCCTTTGATTAAGTTCTTGAGTTTTGTCATGTTTTTTTTCAGTGTGTATTCTCCAAATATACTTTTAAATAAAAAAAATCACCAAGCTCACAAACTCCATATCAATTCAGTTATGTAGTAAAAGAAAATGATGAAAACATTCCACACAGTTTTACATTAAAAAAAGTAAATATAGTTCTATGCAGTAACTACAGTCAGATCATTAGATCTTTAGTCTTACTTTACTACTTTAATTTAAGCTGCGTCTTTCTTTGTTGAGCCAATCACATATATCGGTATTGGCAAATATGTTGTCTGATATGTGCCAATATGTTTTATTTTATTTTTAGGCAGCATTTTATGTACATTTGATGCTGTTTCTTATTTCCAGTTTAATATACATATATTGTTTTTTATTCATAGCTAATTATAATGATTAAATTCCCAGTGTTGTTTTTACTGATTCAGCACTGATATCATTTTATACAGTAAAGTTTATTGTTAAACTGTAAAATATTAATATCCATTCTATATCTTGTTATTTATAATGACATTTAAAGGATCAATGCTAAAAAAAGGTGTGATTATGTATATATTCTGTATATAACATACAGCAAATATATTGATTTTGAATTTTTTTGCTCCCTGAAATCTAGTATCAGTGTGTGCCTAATTACTACACCCTCAGGCCTATACTCCATTTCATTGTGCACTTTGTTCTGTTGCACATAGATGAACAAAAATAGCAGGAGTACTTAAGAGATGCCAACACAGGTTCAGTGAGTCCAGGACCAACCACTTTACACTTCTCATTGTGTTAAAATGAGGCCTGCAATGCCAGCATGAAGATAGATAGATAAATAAGGAGTAAATTTCTTCTTCTTTTTTTTTAAGTGTGTACTGTAGTTATTACTTATTCATATCTACATGGCCTAAACCAGTATTATCAGAGGGCATGTCAGAACAAGGTTAAAAGAAAAAATCATGGAAATGGGCCGTTCCCCTGTGCTTCCCTTTAACTCTGAATCACAGTCGAGCATGGATCATACATATGTACAGGACTCCTTACTCCCTCAACGCACGCAGCAGGTCCATCGCCGCAAATGAACGCGCCCCCTTGATATAATTCTCATCAAGGTTCAATCAATTTTCTCTTCCTTTGCCTGCAGCGGTGTATCAAAAGGGTTCTTCATCAATCTCTTTCCCTCTATTCTGCTCCGCAACCCCTCGCCTCACCCCCCCCCCCCCCTCCTCCTCCTCTGCCCCCCCCCCCCCCACACACCCGCTGCTCCTCCTCCTCTTCAGATTGAGACGAGGGGGACTTCAGGGGTAAGGGGGGCGGGCGGGGTGGGGCTGGGCATGGAAGTGGTAGATGGTTGGGAATGTTGAGGTTTAAAGTTGAAAATGCTGAGAGGTTTTTTTTTCCGTAAGATTCCTTCAGGGCGAGGCCGAGTCAAACCAGGCGGAGGTGGAAGATGCTGCCGTGTGATAGGTGTTAGATTGCGGTGGTTTGTTGATGATGGTAAGTTTAATGTATGCATCTGCACCCACACACAAAAGGAAGCAGAACACTGAATCAGAGCCGTTGGGGAAGGCTCTTTGGCTTACAGGTCAGCTGGTGAGTGAAGCGGGGGGCGGCTAACGGGAGAGATCAGCCGCTTTTCAGGGGGATAAAAGGTGGATCACAGGTCACCTTTGCTTGGGTTACCTCGATTGGGATCACTGCCCCCCCACCGTCTCTCTCTCACACACACACACACACACACATATATATAAACACTCTGGTCCAGTGCCGCCGGAGGTGATGGTTAAATGTTTTGGCAGCTGGGTCAGGAGACGGTCGTCTGCTGACCTGCTGGTGAAGGCTGGAGTTATCTGGAACCTTCCCAGTGATGAATGACCACTTAGTGCATGGAGCTGCAACCTTGCACCGGCTTGTCGGCTGGGGGCCCACACCAGTGAACACTTCTACACACACACACACACACACACACACACACACACACACACACACAATAAAAAGCTATACACAAAGTGGATATTTCAAAATATGATTCACGAGTTGAATTTGACTACATTTTTTTAAAGTTAAGATTGAAAATCATTGAAATTGGGTCATAAAAATAATCTGGTATAGTAACAATTATTTTGTAGTATCACTGTGTATTATTATTTTTTAAATCATGCAAATACTATGCTGTCTTCAAAGGTTAACAGGATATATTTGTTGGACAATTTTGATGACTTTTCACAATTGTGCTCTCTTATTGACTGGGTGTGTGGTGGGGCATCAGTTGGGGGGTTTCTCAAGTTTTTGGGCGGGTTTTTTAGAAAATTTAGATTTTAGAATTTGGCATTTCAGAAAGGTGCTGGTACGACCCAGCAGCTACTACTAGAGGTTGAGGCTGAAGCCTGTGTGGAAGTACCATAAAACACAACGCCAGTGATAGCCGCTAAATGCTCCAACTGACTCCCATTCACATTGTTTGTCTTTCTCTCTACAGATACTAAGTCAGCCATTTTTTTAACCAGTCTTTGTGGTCTTCTCATAAGTCTGCTGGTGGTCATTTTGGAAGTTATTGCTCCATTAGTAAGATTTGAGGACTTATGGTAGCTTTGATGTTGGCTATGTGGACGTTGACTGATTGTCGTCACAATATTGTGTATACCTGCCTTTGTTTCAAGACCATGAACAACACCCCACACTCTTTATTCCAAATGTCCTGGCTCCAAATGGAAAACACGGTGCTGAACATAAGCAGCAACTCCTGGCTTCAAACCAGCTCCTACAATGTCTATCTAGGACATTACTAGTTACTACGCGCAGAAGAAGGCTATAACAACAGCTTTTTGACCAACCTTCAAGTGTGGCCATTTGGAACACATACAAACACTTGAACATTGAGACGTGGTGAGAAAACCCATTATAGTTCAGTTGAACCATATGGAGCCGTGTAGATACATCCATCACCAGTTTGAGTCACTCTGAGAACCTTTGTTGCACATCATGTTTCTTGTCTGTTATAACATGTGTACTTTCCATGCAGTAACTATACACTGTGCTATACACTTATACTGTTTTATAATCTGCAAATGAATAATCTTATGTTCAATGATAGAAGTGTTGTTTTATGTTGTTTTCTCGGTTAATATATGCAAATAATTGAACTCTTAAATTGAATTTAAAATACATGTAGATAGAGATTTACAGACATACATCCTGTGTTTATGGTGTATTTAGTCATCTGTGGGCATGGGGACTGAGACAACCTGCTGTGTTGTGATGTCCCTGCCGTCCCGATCTGTTGGGACCCAGATGGGAATATGAGTCCGCTGGTGTTTGTCAGCGAGCCCAAGATAGGCTCGCTAACCTCCTTCACCTCCTCCTTCCTTCCTGTTCTCCCATCACCCCATCCCACTCACTCGCCCCAGCCCCAAAAAGCAATACTGAACACAGTAATACCTCTGTTGGTCCCCGCTGCGTGTGGTGTTGCTGAGGTTACCCACTCAGAAGCCTCAAACAGAGTCTCAGTGATGGAGATAGAGAGGGTTGGAATGAAAGAAGAGAGAGAAAGAGAATCGGATGGGGAGTCCCAGGGTGATTGTGTTGTGTCCGTCCGCCGACTCCTGACGTGACTTCATTTAGATTTACATCAGCTGCTAAATTAGAATAATCAAGAGCACTGCGGGTTTTACCTCATTTCTTTTTTCTTTTCCCATTTCTTCCTTTCAGTAGGCTCTCTTTTTTTCTCTCATTTTTCTCTCAATGTCATTTCTCTTAACTTTTCAGTCTTTCCATTTGCTCTTTCATAAAAACTATCTCACCATCTCAGTTTTACCTCCCACTCTACCTCTTCACGGCCTTATTCCTGTCATCTACTTTAAACATCAATATCTCTCTTTCCTTGTAATCTTTTTCATTCTATATCAAGGAAACATCACACTACAACAAAGCCCTTATTTCTAACTACTGGCTGTGCAAAAAGTCAGTTAATCCACCAATTTGGCTAATCTGATAACAATTTTTAATGGAGATTTGTGGGTCATTTATGTATTCAGGCTTTATTTGTGCTAGAGTTGCTATCGAGCAATTGTGGGGGTTAAATACTCAAGTGCAACTCCAGATTAGATTGAGGAAGAGCACAATAATTGTCCTTGCATACATTGTCCCACATACTCAAGTAGCGCTTAAACAATCTGTCGATTAATCGGTTGCATGAAAGAAGAGTTTGATGGCTAGTCCCTTAAGTCATGGATCAAGAAAAACCTCAAACATTTGCCGTTTCCAGCATCTAAATGTGAAGATTTTGCTACTTTTATTTACTTCATATCTTTCTCAACGGAGTATATTTGTGTTTTGGACTATTGATTGGACTGGATTTGAAGACATCAAAGACAAATAATTGTTTGTTGCAGGCCAGTGACTCAATCACACAATCTGGAATTTATGTGCTGACACCCCAACTCTCCCAGGCAAAAGTTCCATAGCTAAAAACAGCTTACTATTTATCTACATTTGTCTAGAACATACCTTTATCCAACAAGGCAGTACAGGCCTTCTAGGTACAGATATGCTCCGAATTAGAGCAACCACTATCTTTTGCCAAAAATTAACGTTAGGGTTAGGGGTTAGGGGTTAGGGTTAGACATCGCTTATATGAATCTTGTTCAAAAACTGTTTTGGGAGGCACTGACAAAGAAGTCATGCCTATTTGGGCATCAAAAAAAGTTAGCTTTGCATTCAGTCAAGAGGTTTTGTAGAGTCATGCAATGCTTAGTTAGTTATATAATCAGTTGCCCTTTTGTTCATATGTGATCTTCCCATCTACTCATGTCCAGTGTTGGATGACCAGTTCAGAAAAGTCAATATTCTAAATCTAATACACATTGGCTAACAAAATGGTAACAACATGGCAATGTCTGTAGGCAGTAATGAACTATTCCTTTACCAAAATGTATCTTATATTGGACCTCCAAATTTAATTATGATTCTAACTAAATGGCACATGGATTTAAAAGTTGTGTTCAGAACTCACAGATAAGCCCATGCGACATGAACGCACCATTAGCCATTACTTGCACATCACTGATCCTCTGTAGACACAGTGCCAGATCTGATTGCTGAGAGTTTTTTTGCGACAGAGTTCACCAGACTGGATGGGCTCTGGACAAAATGTGTCTGTTTCCCCACTGTGAGGTGACATCAGGGCAGCCTGATTTAACAACTGGGTCATTCCCAAAAGGAGCCTGGTGGATGTTTGTTTTATGACTTATGAGGTTTGGTTCTTGTGCATGTGCGCACATGCGGACACAAGGACAAGAAGGTCCAGACGGACACCAGCAAACACACACGGATAAACTTGGAAGAACCGCACACACACATGAAATCTCAAGTATGGAAATATAGTATATAAGCATATGCACACACAAGCACTCAAATAAAACAACACACACACACACTAACACACACTTTATTTATAGTCATTCTGAAATAGGCATCATCTTAAATAAATATACACTCACACACCTCCGAGCATGAAGGCAAACCAACTAACAAACATACACACACACACACACACATAAATGCTTGGTCACACACACAAAGGCGTGGACAACCCTCCCTTCTAAGCACTCTCTCTCTGTCACACACACACACACACACAGAGAAGAATCCTCAATAGTGCTACTAGTCCTAATAATGCTAGAGTGTTGTGGCAACTAGGCTTTAAGCTACAAATTGACTGCTAGCCGCGGGTGGGCTCATGTAGCGGCTTACTACTGCGACGCCACCACTGTCCATTCAGCCAGAGGAGACTGTTAGACAGATATATGGCCACTTAATTGGCCCATGATGGCAGTGTGGCAGAGTGGTGATCGCCAGCGGAGTGCTAGACACCAGGATGATTAGGGGCCTATGTGTGTTTTTGTGTGTGAAACTGTGTATGTGTGTGTGTGTGTGTGTGTGTGTGTGTGTGTGTGTGTGTGTGTGTGTGTGTGTGCATGGGATATGAAGCCAAGCTCAGGGTCTGGGCTTTCTTTTTTGTGGATGTATGAGTTTGTGTGTGTGTGTGTGTGTGTGTGTGTGTATAAAGAGACTGCTCAGCCCAGCAGGACAGCACCAGGCCTGGACTTATTAGTCACTCGTCTCGAGCTGTCAGCCCACACAAAAGGCATCAGACGATTAAAAAAATGAACAGCCGCAAACATATTCTGCACACTGCTAGTCTTCTGCTACATATGTGTCAGGTGTGTGTGTATGTGTGTGTGTGTGTGTGTGTGTGGGTGTGGGTGTGAGGTTTACGGCTGTCTTTGTGTGTGGGGAAATGCGTGTGTGTGAAAGAGCGTTTTTTGATGGAGGCCTATTTTCCCTCCGAGTCCACTCTTCCTTTAAGTGGGGAAATCAATGCAAATAAGGGAAGCGGGGAGGACTGGAGGAGTGGAAAGAATGACAAGAAAGGGCTGAAAAAATGAAAAACAAACAAAGGCTTGGATTTAAGAAAAAAAAGGGAGAGAGAGGAGGAGAGAAAAGAAGCAAGGGGGGAAATGGGATGAGAATGCCCATTAAGGTGGGAAATTGGAGCCCTTTGCTGTTAAGCATTCCGCTTGTGCCCATATTTCCCTGATGGTGGTGTGAGATTCACCGGGCCCCGAGTTATCCAGATGAGACCGGCAAGAATTAAAACGCCATATGTTCAGGACGGCACCTCAGTGCAAATCAAACGCTCCTGTAATTTCTCTCAATACAAAAGAGGCCCCTAACATTAGGCTCTCTCCGCTTTGCTGCTTTGTTTATTTCCAGCCTCTTTTTGTCATGTTGATGTGGTGATTTATTCTAACTTAGTGCCGGCTTCTGCTGCTCTATAAGATTGTGTGTAAGTGCGTGTGTTGACAGCGTGTTAGGTTGTAGGTGACGGACATCAGTTTGCAAATCTCATTGTATTAGAGCGTTTTAACAGTCTGAAATACGCATTTCCTTTTCAAGTTCTTTTTTGTCATTTTACCATAGAAAAACAGTCTGATGGTTACAAATATATGGATATATGGATGCTGTTAGAATAATGGGACAGATACTTTTGCTGTGTCTCAAATCTCGTACTTCTCTACATATACTTAGTATTTTGAGTGCATAAGTGCGCTCACACTGAGAAGTATGGAAAAATGCAGTGCACTATGAGTATCTGGATGGTGCACTCAAAACAGTCAAAAAGTTGATTGTAACTATGGTTATTTATCACCCTCAACGGTCGCCATCTTGGCTCTGTAGCAGAAGGGGAGGTACAACTTTTCAAACAGGAAATGGTGGCTGAGCACGTTGTAACTGCGGTGAACATTGCTGCATTATACAAATATGTTATACATGTGTTTTTAGCATAAAGCACCACTATACTGTTGTCACATAGAAGCCATCAGTACGTTTACTGGGATCATTTAGCAGTCTGTAATGATTTGGGAATGATAACGTGAATGCTAATGCTAGCTTGTTAACTAGCTAATCATCATTTCCGGTAAATGTGCAACAATGGTGTTTAATTGGAGACAACCCTATCCTGTCGAAATTTGCACAGAAGTATGTGATTTGAAACACAGCACTTGTTTGAAGCATAATGACGCCTTGAAAACTCTCAAAATTCAATATTCTAGAAATCCCAAAGACAGTAGGCTCTATGCATTGTCCTGTTTTACTGATTAGCCATAATTTTGGACAGGAAGTGAGCCTGTATGACTTTTTGTCAAATGGTGGCCACAAGTTTGCTAGCAATAGCCAACATTAGACACCATAAGTATACTGGTTACACCAGTAGGGGCATAGCAGCAAAACAACAGTCTGCTGAATTAAACAAGGACTTATTGTGTTGCTTATATATTCAACCTTTCATTTGGAAGATGAATAATGTGGTATTTCAAATTTCAAACATTACAAAATCTAAATATATTTAAAAATAAGCTTCTAGCTTCATGCTATGACATCAGGCTTTTTTCCCCTGCTCAGGCTGAACGCATATTTTTTAGGAGATATTTACATATCTAACTATCTCAGACACAGGTGAGTTGTAATGTATCACTAAGTCTTGAGAAAGGAAGATCCCACACACTGCTCTTGGTCAGCATCACAATTTATTGAACCATCTTTCTTTAAAATATTCTTGACGAAGGTCCAGAAGGATCGAAATGCTGGTACGATCAATAAATTGTGGTGCTGAGCAAGAACGCCACGAATTAAGGTGGGATCTACCTTAATTTAGGAATAGTTAGATCATACCCCATCATACCTAAACAAGAAAGCAGTTTTGTTTGTTGGAAAGTCTCAGTGAAAACAAGGGTATAGATCAGAATATGGAAGGTGATATGTTAGGATTTTCATCTCAAATAGCATCTTTTCAACACACTATGATCACAAACTTCCTTTCTATGTGGCACAAAAGAAAAATCTCCATGACTCTGAGAAGACAAAGCATATACAAAATAGAACGTCTCTATTTATCACTATCTGTTTTTAAAATGTTGCCCCTGCCTCGCCAGTCCCCATCAGCCTAACTCGCACCAATAATTGTGTGTTTTCAACCTCTGCCGCCTTCAGCTAATTTAACCAGATTGAAATGGAATGACCCCCCACACACACACACTCTACACACACACACACACACACACACACACACACACACACATACACACCGTGCGGCCTGGCAACAGGAGTGTGAATGGACTGTGTTTCCTCGGCAGACACAAGGCTGATTCCAAAGCTAATAGTCATTGTTTGAAGTGACACCGCTGCCCTGGCATTTGCTTAACCTTCTGTCTTATGCACAAGGCAGAGTCAATGCACAATCCCTGCTTAATTAATATCTTCCCTCTCTCTGCACACTCTTCCACTCCTCCCTCCACCTTCTCATCCCTTTAGAGCCAGGCGGAGGAAAAAAAGAGAGATGGATAGTGTAATTTCCACATTTGAAAGGCTAAAACAGATATTGTTTGTCTAACTAAAAGTACTTCTTTTTTTGTCTTTTACAGATCAACAACCAACACTACATTGGAACATTGTCCAAGTGTTTGTAAGTAGCTTTTTATTGACATATAACACTTTTAACAGGTACTATTTTAAAAATACTTCAACCTAAATTTTTGATACCAGTAATAGCTATTCAGTGTATTTATTTTCTGTAATTGTCTCTATAAGTGTTATTTACCATTTATGAAACAAGCCATGCACATACAGGACAAGATACAGGCGAGAAAAGTTTGTATTGGGTATAGTTGTTGTTGGCTGTATTCTGTGGTCATCTTTACTAACCTGTGACCCTGCGGCTCGTTTTTGTGCCACCTAGTGGCAGCAAAAGCACACTACATTATAATCAGTGTAAAAACGAGATGGCCAAGTCAATCAACAGCTGATACCAGGACAAAAGTTGACCAGGTGCAAAACCTTATCAAATTTTATGGTTGAAACTAGATTATTTATGCTTAATAATGTTTGTAGTTTGATATGCTATATCAAACGGACTAATTATAGCAATAGCAACAAGCTACGACACTGCTAATTAGGAAGTACTCATTTGTGGATGTTGGGACTTTATTGTCGTTCAAAGGGAAGGTTTAAATGCACTGCTGTATTACTGGTGAATTAATTGTGCTATACAGTACGATTAACCCATTGTGCCCCATATGAGGACATTATTTTGTGCAAAAAAATACTTCCTACTAATCCCAAATATCTAGAAGAAATTAAAAATGCATATCAAACAAAAGCTCGGGTCTCAGGGGGTTAAAACAATGCATACAACGAATCCTCATCTCGGTGGGTCATCTTTTTTTTGTGTGGCTGCTCATGGCCAGTGGTTGATGGACATGTCATTTCAAACTGAATGAGAAAAAGCGACTTACAAAAAGCGAGAGAAAACACCACTAACAATAACAATAGCTTGAGCTATAGTGACGCACGAGTGGAAGTGACAATACATACAAGAAAAGGTGTCATTGACGATAATTAATTTGCCTTATGATGTCTCCATACACACTCAGAACAGCAATTTTAAAGGGCCTCTGTGTTAAATCCACTGTTTTTTTCTTTACAACCCTCGTACTCAAGTCTCCACACTCCTAAATAAGAATCAATGCCTAGTTAAGACTGAAGCCCTGCCAATAAGCCAGCGCATAAAGCAGGAGGTAAACAATGCCACGACCGCTCCAACAAACACTCTGAATCCTAATCCCTCCGCTTTCTTCTGTCTTACGTAATTCTATCCTATTCTTTTTTATTACTTTTTTTTTTTTTCTTGGTGTGATGTTTTATGAATACTCCATCAGACCAAAGAGCAAATGTAATCTACCCCAGTCAGAGAGAGAAAGTGCTAAACTATGACGTGACCAATCCACTATGGGGACAGTGCATCATAAACATATTACAAACACATTATTCCAACAGTCAAATTAAATCAGTAATTCAAATACATTGTGATATGAATGTGGTGTGATGGTGTGTTGGGGAAAGCTGTTTGCTATATACTCTCATTCAACCCTTGGAGACACTATGCATTGTGTATTAGAACATATTGCGTCTTGTCTTGATTATAAGGATTATAATGTGGCTGTTTTATAATGCTGCTGTGATTAGAGTTTGACAGAAATGGCTTCACAGCAATATTCATTCTTTAGGTTTGAAGCTGCTGGTAACTCATTGTGTTCATTGACAGTAGGTGAGGTCTAATGTCTAACTTGAAATTTTAATGCCATTTTATTCAGTGCAACACATCTAAAACACCATTTCACTCTTAACCACACTGCCCCTTATTGGTCCAATTAGATAATAAAACAATAGATTATTTTTGATGATCTTGTAGTGGATTTGGATATAATGTTCAATGATGTATTATTAATCTATTACTTTGGACTGCCAAATGGCTTTGAAAGTAAGGAGGCACTACAAGTACACTATGTGACAGTTTTTAATGGACTTTTAATAAATTACCAAAGTGCACTGAATTGGATACATGCACAACACATCTGTTCTAACTGCTTTTGACTGTCTGATTGGCAAACATGGCTGCTCTCACATGGATGCATGTATCCACGGTGACCAAATGATGATTACGTCCTCTTATATTGATACCTTATTATGTTATTTTTGCAGTATACAATCAGCAGATGGACTTAATAGTAGAGTACAGCTTTTTTTTTTCATATATTCATGCTAAAATTGCATCATTTGGTTTGTTTGCTACAAATGACTACAAGACTAAAGCTTAACCACACCAGAGTCCACTTTGAAGGACTTTTCAAGCTGTCTTGGTCCAGTACCCGGATTTGAGCCACGTACAGCACAAATGAACCACACTAAACAGGAAAATGCAACCACAGTTGTGAAAGCACTGTAACTTTTTGACTAGGCACAGCTGATATTTCTTTATGCGAGGATGTGGTTCAGTATGCAAAAGCTCATGCAATGTTACATCCCTAATTTTTTTAAAAAAGCGTATGGCTTCAATGGCTGCAGTGTACAAATGGCAGTGTTTTGTGGCATATGTACAGAGTTTTTGTGTCTCTATCTAGCTGTGTTGTAAAGTAGGAGTGGACCCATCTGGACACAGAGGTCAGTTGTTTGCTCTCCCTGCTGTGTCTGTAGTAGTATCTCTCTTTCTCTCGTTCTCTTGCTCTCTCTGAGGGTGTCCGATGAAGTGGTCAGCAGTTGACAGGTGCTGCCATGGCTGACAGGCCAAACACAGCATGTATGTGTGTGTATGTGTGTGTGTGTATGTGTGTGAAAGAGAGAGGGATGCTGCTTGAGGGCACATGGGCCCTGTGCTGCAGAGCATGGCAGGAACAAAGCCGCAGGGACACAGAGTCAATGACATCTCTCTCTTTCTCCCTCTGCCTGTCTCTCTCTCTCACCTGCTTTTCCCCTCAGTCGCTCTCCCGAAATGTTCTCCTCAACCCCACGAGAACGAGAAAGGGCCTGAATAATTGTTTGTTTTTTCTTGTAGTAGAACAAAGTATTAGGGGCGTGCTTGGGGTGTAACCTAAGACAGAGAGGGATTATAGTGTGGTGGTGTGAAGACTGAGCTAATAACTCACTAGTTGGGCCTGACACTCATGACATGGGAGAGTCTCGAGGGACCGCTAAGTCATGCAAGGTGAGGGTGACAGACAGAGGGAGCCAAAGGCATCAGTAGCTACTTTTTAGAAGCTTTAACATGAACACGTTCATGTTTAATAGGTCATGTTGACTACATTCTTACTACTTATTAGTATTAGTAATATTTTACTCAGAAATATAATGAATTGCAAGTATAAAGTAGCATCAAATGGAAATACTTAAGTCAAGTACAAGTACCTTAAAATTGTACTTAAGTATAATAGTTGAGTAAATGTTACTTTCTACCACTGCATTTAAATAACTGCAGCCAACTAAAGGTTTTCCAGGTTTGCTCTAATAAATTAAGTAAAATCATTCATTAAAACCTTTTTAATACAAATACATATTGGTTTTTAATATCAGTTGTTGGTCTCTCCTGTATTACCAATTATCAGTATCAGTATCAGCCCTGACAAAGGAACACCTAACGCCTAGTTTAAATACTTAATCCTGGAGTGATGTCATTAAAATTTTTAATTTGAAAGTTAAAATTACATGTACTAATTATTTTTCTGAACTTATAGCAAAACATACATAAAACATGAGTCTAGTGACTCTTCGATATGATGAGCCACACTACAAATCGTGTTTTTATTTATTTTTTTATATTGAGCCCTCAGTCGATAAATGTGTATCCTTTTTTTTTTTTTTAATTCTAATAGGTTCAAGCTGTTAGGAATATAATTATCCCCCCTTCTCAAACTTTCCCTGACCTTTGTTATAAAACTTCATCCAGTCACTCACTATCTAACCAATGCCATTACTAAACAAAATCATCCTCCTGTTCACTGGACATTCTCCCAACGTATTTGTCCTCGTCATCATCAATTCCTTATCAAGCACTTCTCAAAAGCCATCTCTCAATCCATCTGTTTTAAATCACTTCCAACCAATATCTAAACTTCCCTTCCTGGCTAGGGTCTTGGAAAAAAAGAAGTTGCCTGGCAGCCTATCAAACATATGAATGGCAACAGACTCTTTGATAAAGTTCAGTCAGATTTTAGGGTGGGTCATACACTGAAGCAGCACTTCTTAGAGTTCCAAATGATATTCTTTTAGCAGCTGAGATTGGCCAAACATCTGTTTTATTGCTTTTAGATCTTACTGCAGCATTTCATACAGTTGACCATGTGTTTTAAATTGAACGTCTCAAGCACTGGAGTGCCTCAAGGCTCAGTCCTTGGCCCTTTATTATTCTCCATTTATACTTTACCTCTAGGTCAAATCTTTCTTTAGCATAACATCAGTTTTCTTTCTATCTTTTGTGAGGGATTTGCGTGTCATGTGCGTGTGCCTTAATGTCTGTAAAATGCCTATGGGCATCTGTACAATGGCTTGTGTTACTCAGGAAAGACACATGGTACTAGAATTGACTATGTCTAATTTCTTAAGAAGTCAGCAGTGTTCAATGGTTGGTTATGTGCTTTATGACTTTGTTGTTTGGTAGAACGGCTGTGTGTTCTTCTCCATGCTGGCATGTACTGAGTAAAGAGAGATTATTCACTCTGTGTTCTACGCTTCTTCAGAGAAACTTCTAGTAGCACAAATTCTACTGCACTTTCTATGCAGATGACTCCCTGAGCTATTTCCCAGTCAAAATACAATAATGCCTTACAGATGTTAAAAACTGTCTCTCTCAAAACTTTTCTTAAGATAAATCAGACCCCATTATGATAGGTCCACAGCCTTTCCAATCAACACTTCTTCTCACACTTAGGTTCTCTATCCTGTTGCATCAAACAAAGTCCAGTAATCTCAGTGTTGTCTTTGATAGCAAACCAGAAAGTGAAGTTGGTAACTCAATTGTGCTTTCTGAAACTTTATAATAGCTTTCAAACTTTGACTAGTTCAAAATGCTGCAGCAAGACTGCTCAGGCAATCCATCAGGGGAGCCACATAACACATGACAGCATCTCTACACTGGTTACCTGTATGTTTAAGAACTGATTTTACTTATAAAGCAGGTTTGGGGTTGGCTACTGATTTGATCAATGACATACCTAAGAATTACAGAGGTCATGTCCTGCGTTGTGTCGAGCTGAACATGGAACATTCCAGCTTTCTGGATATCAGTGTAAATGGTTTCTTGAAATAGATGCAGAATTGTGTCTATTACTTAGTTTACTGTAGTTTTTGAGAGTAAGGTGATAAGTACTGATGCAATGTGCTCATCTCAGTGCAACTACTAAGATGTTCTTTCAAGTAGAAATCATACTTTTGCAGTGAAAATATGAACTTTAGAAAATTGCCATGATCTACACTGTTTTGTTTGAGAGTATGTGCCATCTCATCGTCATCCTGCCTACTATAGCTAAGCCCCATCTTACCTAGAATTTTAACAACATTCGCTATACACTCCAAAGCTTGACGTACTGGACCTGTTTTCTGTGAGCCGACATCTGACTGCCACCCAGCAAACTGTTTATAGCAGTGTTGGAAGACTTCAAGTAGTCAGTTTCTGGACTGTTTCAGTTGTGCTTCTCCAATTTGACATTCCAGTTATGTTCTGTATATAGTACTGTTAGTTTTCTTCCTGAACGCCTTTCAGACAAAGTAAAACAACTTGTGATGTTCCTTGCTATATGTCAGCTGCTCTCTACTGGTGCTGTCTTTGTAACAAAACCCTTTATGCACCAATCTTCTGTTGAGGGTGATAATTATTAAAAAATGAAAAGAATGACTAGGAGGTTATTAGGCTCAGGACAAATTCATCTATAGCTGGGCTTAGGCTGACACTCCCTGCAAACTATTCCATAATGGGCCATATATCTGCAATCTAGGGTTAGGATTAGGGTTAGGCCTGGTGTGCTCCTGTCTGGTTGGACAGCAAACACCTTGGCCTTAAACCTATCTGGACTGGACATGTGACGATAGGTTATTGCTATTGTGTGATAGATAAACATGATACATTTTTTCCATCTCAGTTACATTAATAGTGCAAGGGATTTTCACAAAGAGTTAAATACTACTACTTTAAATGTTTTGTTAAAAACATATGTAGCACCCGACCCATGTAGCTATTAAGTTACTATTTACATGACCAGGGCTGTAGTAATATGGGCGGGGCCCTGGGTACTTTACCTGTGGCTTACCGTTTTACCTGTGTAACCAAATGATATAATCAGTTTGAAACTTCTTTTTTCCCTTTAAACTAATTATGAATTTCCAATGTATGGGTGCCTCCACTTAGCAAGAATATAGTATCAAGCAATACTTTTTAAAATCTCACTAAGAATGTTTTTAACCACTACTTCCTGTTTTTCCCTCAATTCACACCTTAATTAAATATAAACAACACACTCACAACACTTCCAAATAATGAATTTAGTTATGGAAACAAATATTTAAATCTGTAACAAAAATAATAATAATATAAAATAATATAAAATAGTATAATAATATTACACCACAATCAAAGGTTTTTTCTTTCTTTCCTTAAATTTGAACTACAGGGCCCACACTCTCACACACACTCACACACTGCAACCAAAATAAAAGTGCCCTTTAATCAAACAAAAACCCCGTTGCAGGCCTGAGTCCTTGCTTGGGAGCAGTGAGACCTAAGATAAGTGGTCTCTTCACTTGCTACTGCAAGCCACAAATAAAATGCAAGTGCACTGTTTTTGTTACTCACAAAATCCTTCAGTTGGAAACATGGATGAGCAAGCCCGTGCCTACCTGCTCGGGGTCACCTCTACATCCCGCCCCTCTACCTTTCCTATTGGATATTAAGTTTGTAACAACCAATGCAATTAACAACATGACAAGACAGACAGCCATCTGTCTTTTGGTTGTGTCCTGACCGCTTCTCTTCTGTGTACCTCAAACAAACCATTTCAATTTCATTAAACTTTATACACACTGACAAAGATTTGTCTGCGAATAGCATTTTAACTCACTATGAACTGTTTTTAACATTCCACTTAACTGATTTTAATTAAATGCTTCTTAACAGTTACAATTATTATATTTATTTGCATATTTATTTATTATTTATTTAAGTGTTTGACATATATAGCTCAATTCTACTTTTGCAATTTAATAGAAGAAAATGAACTCAAAATAAGACTATTATTTAAACTATATGTATGTTTAACAGTTCTCTCATTTACTCTCCATACTGAAAGATTTAGACCATGAAAGGAAAGATGACAATACACCAATTTGATTTAGGAGGTAACAGCCATATCAATAATGCTGAGCGGGTCACATGTGTCAGTGGACAGACCCTTGAATGAATGTACATAAGAACATGTGTTCTCATTTTGCTGCTCTTTAAGTCTAGATTATTTATGTATTTTTTCATCAAAGAGTGCCAGCTTCTGCAACACAGGAACAATAAGGTGATCCATCATTGTTGTTCATGTGTTGCTTAATTAACTGATGTGTTTTTAAATGACAGAAGAATTAGTCACCCTGAATATTGCCCTCTTTATAAAGGCCTTTAATAATAGCTTAGATAGCTAGATGGGGCCTCGTGTTTCCCTCTGCGCTCCTCTCCACTGGGGTGGTAGTAGTGGATCCTCATCAGGCTTGACCAAAGGAATGTGTGTGTGTGTGTGCGTGTGTGTGTGTAAGTGTGTGTGTGTGCTCCTCCTTCCCCCCATGTTGGTATCTAAATTAAATTGTCTTTATCTCCTCCAGAAAAAAAAAAAAGGAAAGAGGGAGGACGGGAAGAGCTCGGGAGTGGGGGTGAAAATTAATTTGTTAGATCAAAAAAAATATTTAATTTTGCTGCACATCAAACAAACTTTGTCTTCAGACAGGGTGTACTGAGGCGGGCCCGCCTTTTTCTTCTTCTTCCTCTTCTTCTTTTTCTTCATCTGCTTCCTTTTTTTTTCTTCCCCCTTCTCCTTCTTCTTCTTTAATTAAAAAAGCATTCTATTATTACAGCAGATGAAAAGGAAACATCTATTCAAACAGTACAGTCGTACCGGACTACCACTAATCTTTTGGTAATTATTTTTTAATTGAATCTTTTGAACACAAAAGCCCTGAGCAGATGCTTGCATTACCGCAGTCCCACATCGAACGCCACGCCATGTATACGAGATGATGCCCGTCTCTGTCTCGCCACGAGCAAACGGCAGGACAACACGGGAATGGAGGGGAGAGAGAAGTTGGGAAGAAGAGAGGGGGGGTGGGGGGGGGTAAATAATACGAGAAGGAAGGATAAGGATGGGAGGAAAGGAGAGAGGATTGGTACTTGGAAGGATGAGGAAGTCTGTAGAGATGGGAAGTTGTGTATAGATGAACAGCTCAGCTTCTCTTTAGATGTTCACACACACACACACACACACACACACACAAGACGCTTCTTCGATGTAAACCCAGAGGTCAAGCAGCTTTAATCTAAACCGCCTCCTCCTCTTTTTTTTTCCCCTTCTGCGATCCCTCTCTCGTCTCGTCTGGATGCATCCAAAAAACTTCTTCCTGCATCTCTGCAAAGTGCTGATTCCAAGCACATAATGACCGGTCTTAAGAGGGGATGGAGATGGAGATGGAGGGGGATGTTTTACTTACCAAAAAAAAAAAGCTCAAAAAAAAGATGAACCCAGTCTAAACTTTCAAGCATTTCACCTCCCCAAAGAAAAGGACCTTAAAAACACCTTATTACCACAGAGCTCCCCACATTTCACTGACATTTGATATGCTTCTATGTGTGAGTTAGGGATCCTGGATGATGTGTGTATATAGCCCCCCCCCCCCCCCCCCCCCCCCGAGATGCTTCAGAAGTGCTTAAAAGACATGTAGAAGGAGATGCAAAGAGGGTGGGGGGTGGGGGGTGGCTTAAGGAGCAGGCAAATAGGAGCTGCTTGGGGAGAAAGAGACATCTGTAGTTGGGGTTGTATGCAACAGCGTATTGGCTCTTAATCATGTTGAGTACCCGTCAGAGCTTGCTGAAGCAGGTTAAATCACATTACTCGTGCATTGTGGATATATGTGTGTGTGTGTGTGTGTGTGTTGTCTGCCCCATGCTCTTATGTGTGTCTACATAAGGGGAAAGTGTGTGTGGAGGTCCTGAGAGTGAAGCATCTCAGAGGAAGAAATCACTCTGAAAAGTCCAGATTATTCCAAAAGTGACAGCTGTTACTTCCTTTTTCTATGCTTAAGAGTAGGAATCTTTTTTAAACTATCAACTTTTCTAACATCTGGATTTAGTTCCCCTCCAAACACACTTTAACCCTCACACTCTGTTCATATTCAGACCAATCACAGTATCTTCACTAGCAGAAAGATTCATCCTCATTCATGAAGCATTTTTACTCTAAATAAATAAAGTGTAAATGTGAAGAATGGAATAGTATTTTTGAATTTTGGGTCAAACACTCGACGAAAATGTGCATCAGCTGCACACAAAAGATGAAATATTTCCATTTTTGTTTATTATGAGAGGTCATTAATATCAGGTTTAAATAGGAGAGATATGTTGGTATGAGCTCATTAAATGGACTGAGTTTTGTGACACTTTCTGGCCACCAATTCAGCTTCCCAGCAGTGATTGCTCGTTTCTGTCTCAGCCAACAAATTTGGGAGGTAATAAATTGAACTTTGATTACTCAGAGATCACTCCAACCGCTAATCATTCTCACAGTGCCTCCCATAATGCACTTTCACTTCCCCAGCTCAGTGTGAAGCCAAGGGAAAAAAACAACAACAAGAAGCTGTGTTCATGCAAATTACTTCATTATTCATAATTACTGATGGTGTGATATTTTAGAGATGTGTTCATGTTGAGTCAGACACTGACATTATAAAAATACACTATTTCCACTCACCTGTGTAGAGCACAAAGGTTAAGGAGTAAAGGAGTTGACCATTAGCTAAAGCTATACCCCATCTATAAACTAGGCAAAGCACAGCATTAATGAATGTAAAAAGATGAAGGAGTGGGTTAAATCAGGGGTGTCAAACATACGGCCTGCGGGCCACCAAGGGGTCTAAACCGGCCCGTTGGATAACTAAATAAAGTATGATGCAGGAGCCTACTTCATGTGAAATGCTGATTCAGAGGGGTTTTTTTCCCACCCTGACTATGTATATCATTCTTGTGGTCATATTTAAAACATTCATATATTGAACATTATGCAAAAATGTTGTCAATCCCCAACTTCTGTGCAAAATAATCAGAATTAAGACATCTCAATATGTTATCTCACCTGTTTTCTAAACATATGGTTTATTATAGTAAAGTAAAATATTATTTGTTGATTATTATGCAATGATTTTACTCACTTTACCCACTTTAGATCAAATTAGGCTGAAGTAAAATGAGTTTGACACGCTGGGTTAAATAGTGTGACTGTCATTACTACCTACAGCATTACTTCCAACTATAGTGTGTAATATTTCCTGATGATGGTGATGTCAGTGACTCTATCCTGCTGTTTATTAGATTCTGGGAAGTTAAAGCTCCACCTAATAGAACCTAAGAGAGTGTCACATCTACTAAACATGCTGGTCAGTCCTCTCCTGTCAAGAATGAGCAAAACGTGCTTCTGTTATAAAGAAACAGTGTGCTCTTATATTTTATATTTGTCCTTTGTGTCTTTAGTTGCCTATCTTTTACATGAATCATTAACCAAATGGTGGAGATGTGACTTTTTTTATGGGTCACGCAGTTTTAGCCCAAATATTTTAATCAATGTCATGCATGTGCATTTTATAGGGTTTTCTTTTTTATGTGTTATTTTTTGGGCATTTTTGCCAAGGGGAGAGAGATAGATGCATATGAATCAGGGACTTTGCAGGTATATGACATGCATTGTAAGCACAAGGTTAACCGTATGAAGTTCTCTTTTTAAAACTAAATCAGTCATTAAAAAGTCATGTAGCTTAATAGCAAACTAACTACATCTGATTAAATCTGTAAGTAAGTAAGTTAAGATCAACGGTTGTTTTCTACGAATGAGAAGCTGCTTTTGTCTAATTTTATCCAAAATCAAATAAAGCATTGTTTAGAATAATTGACTTTAACTAGTAAATGTGCCCTCTTTATAAAACACAGGCCCTGATCTTAGAGACGGCCACCAAACCAGAACTGTGTGCGCACACAGCCAGCTACAAATGATCTGCTTTACTCCCATTATAAACACCAACTCATCAATATTCTGATTGATCAAGCCTGAGCTAATGACAACATGAGGTGAGGAGGCAGATAAATGGAGAGAGAGAGAGATACTGCTGCTGGATGCGGGATGGTGAGGAAGAGAGGAGGGAGGGAGGGAGGGGTGGGTGGAGGGAGGAGGAGAGGACCGACTTGGAGAATGAGAGATCAACAATGCCATAAATAACCTTGGGAGAAGTCACCTATCCTCCCGCAGGCGACAGCTCGTCAAGGAAATGAATGGGTTGTCACTGTCGTCTTTGTGCCCATGGCTGAGGGCACTGAAGCTGGCACCGCCGCCGAGCTCACACACACACACACACACACACACACACACACACACACACACACACACAAATAAGACAAAATAAAGGTTTTCTTTGGGGTTTTTAATGTCTTTGCAGCACACACAAAATAAACCACACACACACATACAGGTTCACAAACACTCTTTGAAAGCGTGCATCCACTTAAGCAAAAAAAAGACAAGGCGAAAGCAAGGAGGGGACAAACACACACACACACACACACACTCTCCAACCCACTCATTTCGCTACTCACACACACCTTTCAATCTCTACGTCTTGTCTTTCTTTCTCTCCACATCTCCGTCTCTCTCTCTCTTTCTCTCTCTCTCTGGACTCCAGGTGTGTTGCTTGGATTTCATCCCCGCAGCATTTCTCATTCCACACAATATTTACCTACAGTTCAATAGGCTCTGATGCCGTGTGTGTGTGTGTGTGTGTGTGTGTGTGTGTGTGTGTGTAACGCATCTCTTTGTGCTTCTCGTGCCACACGGATGAAACAGATCAACAGCTTGGAGCTACAGTGTATGCACATTGTTTATCAAATTACAAACACCTTTTATTACTCCAAAGCTTAACCAGGAAGAAGTCTCACATATTGTAGAATTAGTGCAGATGCTGTCATTACTTTTCCTGTTCACCTCATATGTTTTATTCATAATTACAAAGGGCGTATTTGTGCTGAGAGCGAGGAGATGTGTCATATCTCTGCTTACCAATATACCCCCCACCCCATCCCAACCCCAAAATCTCTCTCTTAAATGCTAAAATCCAGATGATAGGATCTGGGTGTGTTGGTGGAGGTTCACCTTTGATTGTTGCCACACACTGCAGGAAGCTTTGTGGATTTCTTTTGGCTTGAGTTTCACCTGTGAGGCTGCAGGCTGCCCTAACTTATGTTCACATGACTCTGTGGCTTTTAAAAGGTGTCTCCTCCAGCAGGGGGGGTGGAGGGGAATAGTTTTATTTGCTATGTATTTACATATGACCATATACAAACATACCATCATTAAACTGCTGATTGAAATCATTAAATTAAACTTTAAAGATTGTCTTAATCTGAGGTCAGGTGATAAATCTGACATGATGAATACTTCACAACCAGTTTAAGTCAATCAATCAATCAATCAATCAAACTTCATTTCCATAGCACTTTTCATCCATGGGAATGTAACACTAAGTGCTTTATATAGTAAAAAAACAACAACAAAACAGCAGCAGCAGTAAAAAGACCTGTGCTATACTAAAATAAAATGCAATCAGGTGCGTGATAAAAACATAATAAATAAGAATAGAAATAAATTAAGAGGTGCTATATTATACATAATAAATAAGGAGTGACTTTGGACACAGGCATAGTCTTTTCAAAAAGGTCCAGTCAGGAAAGGGTATGACTCAGCTCTGACACACAGCTGAAATAGTGAGAGGGACAGTTAACACAGTCAGGAGGGACAGTGAGTACGATTGATCTATCTGACACCAAATTCATATACAAGACAAAACTATAAGGATCAATGATAAGTTCTTGTGTCCATGTGGTTTAGGCAAATTTAAAGGGTTAAAATGTGAAAATAAACGTATGAATAACTTGCACACATTCTTTTTTTATGGACCCAGCATCAAATTTCTGCTTTTAATCCATTTTGAGAGAATATATTAGAGGATTATGGCAAAAATGTCTAAGTGGTGTAACCGTAAAAACGTACCAAATAATTCAACTTAAAAACAGTAAATTGTTAATAAAACACCATATCAACTAGTTTGGCATGATCTTACATTATGACTTATATATTAAATAAAGCTAATGGAATACAATTGTTCTAAATATTACATTTAATCTGGAGAATCATGGAGATCAGGAAACATTACAGTAATTATTAGTATAAGTCCACTTAAATATGCTGTAGGTGGATAAAATATGTAATATGTATCATTCTTTTGTGGTTACATCATTTGACATTTTCTTACTTTTAGTTAAAAAAATGGCGCAAATGTCATTTCAAATGATATAAAACCAACAAAAATACTTTTGAACAAACCTGATGCTGCTTTTAAAACTACTTTTTAACATATTTTTGAACTGCTCATCTTGCCAACACTTATTTATTACTGACCCAAATACAATGCAAAATCAGCCCACAGCCATGGTACCTAAAAGTATTAAAAATCATGTCCCAATCAGTGCTGTCATACACATTACTGACATGAGAATCATGACATATTTAAAGCTACTCATGGTGATGATGGGAAACTGGATTTTAATTAAAATGATCATATTTGTTGCAGCATTTAAAGTGTGACTATGTGAATGGTTGTCACTTTTTGGCAAGACCTTCATCTATTTAATTAATGTAGATTTTGTTGTAAAGGTTAATTACACTTATCTTGTTTTTAATGAGGATCCTTTTCATACTAAAATGATGACCAATTTAAACATGATGTATTAATAGATGGATGCACAGGAAGTTTAAAGTGTCCATATTGTAGAAAAGTGGCACGAATCCTGTTTTCTTTGTCTTTTCCAGCTAAACTTGTGAGCTCGAGTGTGTGTGTGTGTGTGTGTGTGTGTGTGTGTGTGTGTGTGTGAGTGTGAGTGTGAGCATCTCCTTGTGTGTTTGAAATAGCTGCTTTGTCAGTGGATGAGCTGACGTGTCAAAAATACATGACTCCGGCACTATTCCACATATTCACATCTCAAAAGAAAGAAGAAGAAGAAGAAAAAAAAAAGTCACGGGTTCCTTTCATATAAGAGAATGGCTTCACAATTCATTTCAATTTCCTGCAGGGCCCCCGAGTGACTTCAGAGAAGCGAGTAATCTGACGAAGAACTCCATTTAGCCTCGCACTTACATCTTAACCCCAAAAAACCCGATATTTCACAAATATGACTCTATTGCGTGTGAGTATTGCCGCCTGTCGAGTTGATTTAATTTGAGAAAGGCCTGGGCGTAACGTATTACAACCCCTCCCCTCTTTCACATCAAACCGTCGCCTAAAGTGGCGCTCCACACAAGTAACAGGACTACTTACATCACAAAATGGACTCTAAATGCAACCAGGCATAACTAGGGACAGCCAAATCATACTCACACTACACCCCCCCCCCCACCACCACCACCACCACCACTACTTCCCTTCTTCCCCTTTCGTATTCTTTCTTTTTTTCTTTCTTCTTCATCTGGAAGAGGGTTCGGGGGCCCTTTTTTCTTCAAATTTCACACTGTGTAGTATTGTGCTTGGATAAAAAATGAAGCGGAGAAATGAGGATGGAGTGAGGGAGAGGGGATGGAAGAAGAGAGAGAGAGAGAAAGAGAGTGAAAAATCAATAGTGAGGACATAGCTGGGGGGTTTCCATATTACATTTTGCATAGACGTCGGCTGTAATTTGCCTTTGATCTCGGTCCCAAGATGACTCACTGAAGCCATCTTCCACAGCCAATTGGGGGTGGGAGGGGCGGGGGGAGTGGGTGGAGGGTTAAGGATGGAGAAGAAGAAGAAGGAGGAGGTGGAGGAGGAGGAGGAGGAGGAGGAGGAGGGGAGAGAGAGTCGACCACAGAGCGCCGGATTGCCAGGCCAGGCCTTTCGTCTCCGGTTCGTACATTCTGCTGAGCCGTCGTTTTTTTTTTTTCTGCTGCAGACTGGATGTAATGCAGACTCTCCTCTCCTGGCTGCACTCAGAGACAGCTGGAAGTCCAGTATGTCCAGTTTGCCCAGACAGGCTGATGTACTGGGGCTCCTTCAGCTGTTCAAAGCAAATGGAATATGTAGGATTAGAAGAAAAATGCTCATTTTATGACACTTTATCTATTCATCAGTAGATACAGAGCTTATGTGGTTGTGCAGTATATATATGAGACTGTATCACAGAATCTTAAAGGTGTAAGACAAAAAAAGACATAAGAGAAGTTAAGTCCATAATATGACAACATTTGAATAGACTTTTCTAATTAGATTAAGGCTTCCAATGAGAACCTAACCCTAATCCCTGCTCAACATCCTTTAGCATCTCTTGGTTAGTTACTTTACTTATGGGCTTGTAGTACATGTAGTGATTGGTAGATACATGCATACGTTATAGTAATGTCTTTTTTTAATTTAATGCTGCGTGTGGTTTTAATGGTTTCAGAAGAAAACATACTTTTACATGACTGTTTAAACAAGTAAAATCAATATAGTCATTATCTTTATTACCGTATTTTTCGGATTATAAGTCGCTCCGGAGTATAAGTTTCACCAGCCGGAAATGCATAATACATAAGGAAAAAAACATATATAAGTCGCACTGGAGTATAAATTGCATTTGGTGAGGGAGTGGAAGAAGCAGAAAACGGAGCTTCAACACCTGTCAGAACAAGAGGGCGGCTATTGTCTGGACTATTGAAAAAAGTGATGACTGATTTAAAACTTGTGATTTGTCTTGTGAATTATCTTACAATTGTTTCGTTTACCTCGTAATTTCTGCCCATTTTTCAACACGTTTTTGTTCATGACTTTTGCCTCACATAGAAAGAAAATCATTTTTTTTATCCCAAAGCTGAACCCTTAGTTCGGGCAACTACCGGGTATGTCTGCGTATGGTGTGTAAAGACGAAATTCCCATTCTTGTGTTTCGCATGATGTTTTAACAATGCAAAGCCATACTTGAATAACATAAATAAATAAATAAAACTACGTTGTAGAATGTAGACCCTATTTCACTAGTATTGCTGGACAAGATTTTTTTTTGCGAGGAAGTAATTAATCGCCTTTCCCAAATACCCTGGATTCAAATACACGCCTAGTCTCTTCCGTGAATGAGATAAATAATAGCCCGGGCTATTGAGATCAACTTAATAGCCCGGGCTATTATTTGATATTTTACGGTAGTGTGCAGAGTATAATTTGCACCCCCGGCCAAACTATGAAAAAAACTGCGATTTATAATCCGAAAAATACGGTAAGTATTGGGTTTATTTAAGGTGTTTACTGTATAACCAGTCTTTATAGTAATGTATGAAATAATAGTGTGTAATGTGTTGTATGTGGCTTGAGAATTATCAGTAATTCTGCAGCTCACCTCAGCCTTACAGAGATCCAAGTTTGAGCTTTCCAGTTGCAACTTTACTTTTTTGGTTCACTTTCAGCGCTATCAAACTTTGTTTTTTGAACTCTTTCAAGCTCTAAAAAGTCACTTTACACTACCTGCTCAGCACCAAACGCAAACAGACACAGATAGCAACTAGCCTGTAAACATAGTGGAGCATTTAGCAGCTAAAGAGTCAGATATTTGGCTCAGAAGTTGGTGGAGAGCAAAAACAGAGTTAAATTAGACTTACATTCAGCAGGTGGACAGAAACACAACTCCAAATTAATGATTAGCATAAACCCGCCCCTGCTGCTGTAGCAGTATAAACACATTCAGCACACACTACTACTACTACAATCTACAGTTAGCTGAGTTAGCTGCCGAGTTAGCCGCCGAGCTAGCCGCCAGGCTAGCAGCTGAGTTAGCAGCAGAAAGCTCTCAGAAGTAGTGTCCATGTTTCTGGTAGAGGTGGTGACTTTGATTGAAAGGTGACACTTGTTAGGGGGCGGGGTTTCAGTGAACTCAGCGGGCACTCCCACAGCGTTTGGGAGCAGAGAAAGAGGCTGATTTTTACACAACTTTGAAGTCTAATTTCATATATTTGGCGATTTTTTTAATCATTCAAATTTGGCAGGGTGGTTAACAACACACTTTTCTGTGGTATGTCAAACTCAGAACACATATTTATTCTTACTTTACACAGACTTTAAAAGATGATAGTACGTCAGTGTTGTGTTCACAACTTGTTTCTGCTGCCCCCAAGTGGCCAAAAATCAGTCATTACAGATTTAACAAAGCCACGATGTAAAAAACCCTCAAATTCCACTTAAATAAAATAAATTAAATGAAATACTTTAAAGTTGTATTAGAGCAATGTGTGCTAAAAAAAAGGATTATGTAATAGGTTATATAACAATACGTCAAATTGTATTAGCTTATCAGCTGATCAATGTTTTATTGTGAAAATCTGATTCTAAAAAGTACAATCAGATAAATAAAGTAGGGCAAAAAGTATGCATACACATATGAAGTACCTCAGAATTGTACTTAAACACAGTACTTGAGTAAATGTACTTAGTTACTTTTAACTGTTGGTGACCACATACAGTGTATTGACCACATGGGCCAAACTTGTCGCTCTATGAACCCTCACATGGTGAACCGCATCACCACGGGCGATTAAAAACCACTCGGGGCGTTGGAATGGTATGAAATAATAAATGAAGACATAAAAGTAATTAATAGATAGAGCCGTCTACGAGAAAAAAGAGAGGAGGATTCGTCATCTCTTCTCTACACAATGCCATTGTTCCCAGCGACATTCACTAGTCACTGTGTTATTAATGAGACTGTCTCGCAGAACATACATTTTTCTCTTTTGGCTCGCTCGCCGTCTCTGGAAACTTTTTTTTTGTCCCTCCTCCCCCATCATCACCATCACCACCACCACCATCAGCTTGGCCACCCGTTTTCCCGTGTGAAGTTGTGCATGTACGTGTTCTCTAGAGAGGCGTGCAGACTCAGGGGTACTGTTTTGTGAGGAACAGGGATTTTTATTCAGACACCAACACAGAGGAAAAAACTGCTAACACTTTCTGTGAAGCTCATGTCTAATGCATTATAAACATACTTATAATGCATTATAATCTGCTCATAAGACTTATAAGTAGAGCCTGACTGATACTGGACGTATTGGTTTTAGGTGCCGATGCCAATACCAATATTAGGGAACAAAACAATTCTGATATGGATATATTGGCTGATAATGTTATATGTACAGAATATATACATACACACATGTTTTAGCAATGATCCCTCAAATGTAGTTATCAAACACTTGTGATGAAGATATGTAATGGAGGCTGTGATATTTAACAGTTCAACTTTATTGTGTGAAATGACATCAGTGCACTGAAACAGTCAACTTTACTGAGAATGACCTATGTATAAAAAAACACACAGAACAAAAAAATATGCATGTGTTAAACTTGAATTAAGAAAAATGATCAAGTATACATAACATGCTGCTTATGTAACTTTAAAAAAGATTTGGCACTTATAGGACAACGACACCGATATATTTGTGATAGGTCAATATCGGCTGATAATATTGGTTGACCATCATATATTAGTTGGGCTCTAGTTATGAGCCTTCATAAATATACATAATGCTTCATAACAATGATCATACCGCTTTATAAAGGGTTTTATTATGACTTATAAGCTCAACTATAATAATACTTCATAATTGCAAGCATAATTAATTTATTTAAATTTTCATAGTTGTAATACATATAATGACTTTATAATACATTATAATCACTGTTATAATACATCATAATGTGATTATGGCTTAGTGTTGGATAAGGGCCAGCAAGTTCCTGGTTGTTACTCTCTAGAGCCGTGGTCAGCAATTAAGTTTAAACACAGC
Source organism: Scomber japonicus (assembly GCF_027409825.1). Classification (NCBI taxonomy): domain Eukaryota; kingdom Metazoa; phylum Chordata; class Actinopteri; order Scombriformes; family Scombridae; genus Scomber; species Scomber japonicus. Next base: position 28,880,177 of record NC_070591.1, on the reverse strand, counting down.
CAAGTTTATTCAGCACTGGTTTATTTTTGGCTTTTTAAATATACGTTTTTTTTGCACAGGGGGAATTCATACACCTTCACTGTTTTTTTGGGAGGCTAACGTTCTATAGGGACAGTAAAAACACATGTTTTTCTTTCAAGATTGTATCTGAGTGCATATGTCATAATTCCCATTAGTAATCCACACACAATAAACAGTGGTCTGTTTCATTCATGGTAGCTGAGGTTTTATTATTGGCACAAAGCTGTTTCCAGTCAGATAGGAGAATTTCTGTTATGTGCCTGTAGTTAAAGGCTCATATTTATTGGGATTCAGGTGAGCCTTGTGTTTATATTGTTATCTACAGTAGATTTATGAAGAGTCATGTAAAACATTTGTTTGACTCTATAAAAGGAAAGACTACAGCTTTCATTAGGGGTGAAATATTGTTGTTAGAGGGACAGATTTGGCCCACAAACCACAATTTGCCTACCACTGCTTTTGACGGCATGGACATGACACACAAAAATGTATATGTTTCATTGGTCATAATAGAAATTGAGTACTCCTATTTGACATAACTTATTGATGATGAACAACTGAACACTAATGTAATGTTTCCCCAAAAAACTCACTCAAATTACAGACAACTAATTATGCATAATACCTAAAAACAATCCTACTTTACCTGTAGCTGTGGCTCATGCCTGACCTTGATGAAGTTCATGGTCTTGTACCAACATTACCATTGAAAACTGGCTTGTTTTGTCTTGTTTTACATAGATGCAAAAAAGGAGAGAAAAAAAAGAAAGAAAGAGTTGATTGAAAAATTATCTTTTCAGTTTTTTGTTTTGTTTTTCTAGCTCTTAACACGCACCCTTTAACCTTTCATTTATGTCAGACAGGACAACCTTTACTTTTTTTCTTATTTTAAACAGCAGAGACACTCCAAACAGCCTTTTCAGCACATGCAGCTCCCTTTACAATTACAAGTTTTACTTGACATTTGAATGAAACACACTCCACATGAATAGCTCATAATTATGCTATTTGACACTCACTACTGGGGCCCTGAAAAAATTAAAAAAAAAAGAATAATAATACAAGTCTTTGAAGCTAAGAAAGTGCATTCAAAGTTAAATTGGCAGCTCCTGATGCTCCAGTAAGTTTCCACCTATGCTGCATTTCTGTCATAATTTGACCCCCGCTGTCAAACCTACAGGAGGGGTGTTACTTATTTCTTTTTTTTCTCATGCTAACACCCAGTTTCTTGGTGTGGGTAGCAGAATTTGATATTATTTGAGGCTTATTCCTTAATCGTCCAGACGGTAAATATTGCACTCTTCTTCTGCGGTGGCCTAATGGGCATGTAACTTTATAGGCAAACATGTGAAGTGGTATTCCTCCAGTGACTGGGAGCTTAGAGAGAGTGCCAGGCACTCCCTGAAGATGAAAGCCTCGTCAGATGGCACCGTCTAGCTCTGCTCAGACACTTATGAGAAACAGACCTTCAGGAGAGGCTAAGTGTCCAATCTCTACTGTGAGTAAGAACAGTAATAGAGCGCGATTGTCGGTAAATGGAGGACGCGTTTGCACTCCTTCGTGTTTTTGGCGTCGTCCCCTTCACTGTTGAAACGTACACCTTCGCCATCAACCTCGCCGCAGAGTGCACCGCGGATTATTGCTATTATTACCACTTCATAAATCCCCTCTGTTCGCATGATTGATGATTTTCCACTGCACACTTAACACACAGAGCAGCTGATTTTTTTTTTCAAGAAAATTTGGGTTTTTGTGAAGTTTCTAAGCGAAAAAGTCCATTCGACCGTCCACCTTCTCCGCTGAAGCCGAATTAGCATGCAGCCTCGATAATCTACCCCGTCGTCTCTCATGGCCCGGTCTGCAATCCCTAATGATGAAATGAATTACACCGTCTATTGTCAGAGTGCTTTAATCATATTAGCTTCTGCTAAAATGACAGAGCATTGTTCAGGGCCCCAGACAAAAGAAGACACATCTAAGGTACAATGGACCTCGGATCTCTCTCAGTGAATTACATTAATTCTAAATAACGTCACGTTAAGCTGCCTGTCCGATAGAGGTAGTAAAAGAGGTTTGACTGGAATGGCATTTGCACCTTCATCATTGCTCCTAATGAGACAGTAGAATACTGATAGATGTTCACTGACATGAGGAAGGTTTTTTTTTTCTCTACTTGGTAATGGGTTCATTATATCTGCCTGTCTTATTCCAGGGTTGATTATTGTATCAATTGTGCTATATCTGTTTGATGATGATTTTACAATCAAAATGAACAAAAAAAAGGGACACAAGAGGAATTAATTAACAAGTGTAATTAAAGTGTGAGGATGTAAGAAGTTTAAAGAGACAGATTCATTCTAAGCTACAATGAAAAGCAGATATATTGTATAATATGACCAATAGTGTAGACACCACTGTCCTTTATGTGTGTGTACTTGTGTTATAAGGTTGTTTTATATAAAATTAAACAATAAGGCTGCTGTAACTCTATATTTGTTTTACTGTGAACCATAAAAAAGATAAAACAATAATTTTCTATATAATTGTCTTATTATAATCAGACCATTAGTACCTCCAGGGGCCCCTAGGCACTAATGTCCCCCAACAACTTTTTTTAAATTTTATTCTGATTGGATGATGCAGCTGTTGGGTGGAAACCTTATAACTCCATCTTTAGTTTTGGACATACTAGGTTTGTGACAGTGATCATAATTATCAACATCAAGATAATTGAGTCAAGTCTCGTGTTGTTTTTTCTGTAAAACATGACAACAACAAAAAAAGAGCACATTTTTTTTCCCTCTACTCATTGAGGGCCCCTTTCTGCTCAAGGGCCCCTGGGTCATGTTGGCCTTTATGGTAGATCCGGCCATAAGTCGGACCCAGTTTGTACAGTAGCACTCAGTCCCTCATTGGTTCAAAGCTGTGAATTGTCTAACAGCACACACATGTAGGTTTAAATGGTTGAGTCATTTCCTAAAACAGCTGAGCATTGCAGTTGTTTTCTTGTTGTCTATTTTTTTTTAATCAAACTTTACTCAAACAGAAGTAAAAAGCACATTTATTGATGACTACTTTCACCTGGTGTTCTAATAGAGTCCTTTTTTTAGTTTTTAATTAAGTGTGGACAACATCAATACTTCCACAGAGGACTAAACATCACGCTTTGACTTCTTTTAGTTAGTTGGAGTATTTCATTGTTGGATTTGGTCTTTTTAAACCCAAAGTAAGGAAGAAAAAAAAAAAACTAGAGTCCTTGAAGGTCAATGTTAATGCTTCAGAATAGAAATGTTCACAAGTTGAAGATTTTTGAACCCTGTGAAAAACCTACTTGAAACAGATGTGCTCAAATGAACTTACAAATGTGCTTACAGATGTGCTCAAATGAACTATTTAAAAGAAAAAAACAACAACAAAAAGAAAAAAAAATCATGAGCCTACACAAGCAGACTGAATATAATTAGAACTTGGCCTATGTTAGGTTCCAGGTCAGGTTTGTAACAGTAGAAAGCCATGGAGTCAACTTACAGTACATGTATTCATCTAAACAGCATGCTATAATATAATATGCTTCCAACTCTGTGGTAAGTTTGGTAAAAAGCTCTTTCTTTAAATCCTATGATTACAATCACACAATCCTAGATACAATCCAACACACACACATATACTGAAAGCACTGACATACACAAACACACACGCTCATGCTCGCAGGCTGCAGCTATGGCTGTTAGGGAATTGCTAAACGATTGGCCGAGTCCTTAATTCAATAATTTCTACTGGGTAGGAGCCCACCCCCGTCCCTGTTCATTGATGAAGGCGCTTTAAGGAGAGCAATATTTAGCATATCTGACTAAATGGTCCTAACAAGCCCCAGCTTGCACCGTGTTCAAAATTAATAAATAATAAAAGAAGGAGAAAGTGTGATGTTGCCAGGGAAATAATTTGCCTCTCTTGAACCGATGATGGCATGCACTTTATGCAAATTGGTGTCTGGGGACAACAAAATCCCTCTTAATACATATGCAGACTTCATAAGAGAGAGAGAGAGAGAGAAAGAGAGAGAGAGAGCAGAGAAAGAGGGGTTGGATGAGAGGAGGAAAAAGAGATGGAGGGAAATCGAGGCGAACATGATAAACAGCAAGTCAGCACAAAATTGGACATTTGTGTATTTTACATCCATAAAATCAATGTAAAGGTTTAATTCTTCTGATAGTGAGAATATACGCTCTGTGTGTGTGTGTGTGTGTGTGTGTGTGTGTGTGTGTGTGTGTGTGTAGTAGTGCTTTATGACTCTAAACTGTAGGAAGTCTGACTTATAAAGCTTTTAAACACCTTATTAGGTATTCTAATATTCTAATATTGAATATTTCTTTCCTCCTGAACTCATGTGAAGTACACTGTCTCTCTTTTATCTTCTAATAAAACCTACAGATGTTTTAAAATTATATTTAATTTCAATTACACAGCTCTACAGTTGTATTATCTTCTAATTCAATAACTATAATTTATAATGCCCTTATCATCTGCTTGTGATTCCTCTAATGAATGCAACTACAAGTAATAATAATTATTGACATTATCAGAGATTATGAATCATATGATTGTGTCAGTATATTATATTTGTTAACAGTCATTTCAAAAGTGAGTTTATTTTGAAAAATAATTTGTGGAGAGTTTTCCTGAGGAAGAAATAAGGTGTTTCTATAGGAAGTCATAAAGATGCATAAGAGTAACTATGTGCCTATGACCTTTGACCTTTGGTGCAGTCTGAGTAGGCTGGTGACACATGAATTAGATTCTCTCTGTTAAAGACAAGCATCAGTAAACCAACTTTAAAATCATAGAGAAAACACACTCCTCATAACTTGATCTTGGTTCATAATCATATAATTTATGACTTTAACTCAGCTGATCTTATTACAGCTATATTTCTGCCTGTGTGTGTAAATTGGAAGTGTGAAGCAAAACGCAGCATGAACCCTGAGGAGCAGATGCACCATCATGTAAACACCAAAAAAAAAGGAAGTTTGTTTTCTTTCCCAAAAAATGTGACATAACCACTTGATAGAAATCAGAATGACATCACTGAACAGTTGATACAGAGCAGTTACAATCACCACAACAACCAGAGTGATAACATTATGATGACAATGTTGTTTTGTCTGTAAAACCCTTTATCACATAACTGACACAGAATGTCCATTCAACATGTTTATATATGTAAATACAGTATATCCTCTATTCATAATGATCAGTTTTAAAATAATGTATTTTTTCACAATAAAAGTCTCCTCAGGTGTGTATAGCAGTACTCCAATGCAAAATGTATCCTGATAAAACCAATATATAGCATACATACATACATTTTTTTAACATATATAGTAACTATGTAATATATTTCTATTGATAAAGGGAATTGAAAATGAGCACAAAAGACTCTACAGTTCAAAACCAAAATTCCACTGTGTGCTATTTTGAGATCAAATAATCCCAAACACAAATACCAATTTGTAAAATGAACACTCCTCCATGAAAACAAAAAGCAGTAACTAGTGATTATTAGTGGAATTATGTTGAAAGTGTGTAAGTATGCAGATGAAGCAGAACACAGTGAAATAGTTATAATACAAAGGTTTGCACTTCCTTAGAAGGTGTGAGAAAGTAAAGAAGCCTGCACACACACACACACACACACACACACACACACACACACACACACGCACACACATAGACACACTCTACATACATAAACATGTACACTTGCTCCACTTCGTTGTCCCCCCACTCCTCTCCTCTCCTCTCCTCCTCACCACACCCTGCTCCTCTCTCTCTCTCTCTCTCTCTCTCTCTCTCTCTGAGGAAGTTTTGAATCCTGTCATTCCCGACTCTGGAGTTCAGCGCTTCTTTCATGTTGTGCCTCGACAGCGGGCCTCCCCTCCTTTTGTATTGTTTTATTATTTATGCATGGGGAGGGGGGGAGGAGGGGGGGCAGAGCGTCTTAGGCATAAGCAGCCGCAGCATTAGGACAGATGGGGAGGGGGGTGAGAGAGAGAGAGAGAGAGAGAGAGAGAGAGAGAGAGAGAGAGAGAGACAGAGACAGAGAGAGAGAGAGAGAAGGAGACTAATTCATATTCTGTTTCAGCAACATCTTAGTGAGCCAAAGAGTTCAAACATTTTCCAAGCAAATGCAGAGAGAGGAGGGGAATGAAAGGGAGAAGGCGAGAAGAGAGGGAGGACAAGACACCAGGGGTAGGTGTGTGTGTGTGTGTGTGTGTGTGTGAGAGAGAGAGAGAGAGAGAGAGAGAGAGAGAGAGAGAGAGAGAGAGAGAGAGAGAGAGAGAGAGAGAGAGAGTGTGATTTTTGCATGCACTTGTCCATATGCCTGAGTGTGTATATATATAGTATATACAGTATGTGTTAGTATTCCACAACAGATGGAGATAAGAGGAAGTGTGTGGAAGGAGCGAGTGCAAGAAAGCAAGGGATGGGGGGGAGAAAATAAAAGAAAGGAAGGAAACAATACACAGAAGAGTGGATGGAGAGTTAACACAAAAAAAGAAGGAAAAAAAATAAGTTTCTCTGCAGAAAGTCATTAAAAATAGATTTTGCTTTTGGTGTGAAAGAGGCATTAGGGGGTAAAAAAGAGAGAGGTAGGCTCTTCCCCCCACCACCCCACCACCCTTGTGTGTGTGTGTGTGTGTGTGTGTGTATACTTGCATACAGTATAACTCACAGTCTCAGACAACACATAGGCACACATTTCCATGTGAAAAGTTTCAGTCAGCCCAACAGAAGGAAGTAGTCATTCCCTGTAGATATTGAGGAAATCAGGACAGGATCTGTGACAGAGACACAGTGAATTATGACCACGAAAAGAAAAAAAAGGGAAAAAAAGGACTCAGTGACTGTTATTTGATGCTGTTTAGTTGTTCTGTTTTCACCACCAAGACAGAAAAAGTTTAAAAAGTATGAAAATATGCTCAGAGTCAAGGATTCAAGGATTTTTATTATCATTTCAGCCATGTACTGTAGATACATGAAAGATAACTACCATACTAACAAATATATAAATATATAGGAAAATAAAGAACATCTATTCTACACAATAGGCATAATGAGTTAATAAATAAATACATGAATAAAGATAAAGAGATAAAGTGAGCAGTGCAGTGAGAGGCATTACAGCAGCTCCTCATGGATATAATGAGGCTGTGTCTCTAAATGAAGAAAATGTCATAAAACAGTCAAAGTATCCACATATGTGTGCATACATATTAGTGCTGTATGTATATTATATGTGGAATATATTCCAAATGTCCAAATTCATTCCTTTAACATTAAAAGAATATTGAAAATAAAAGGTAGTGAAATGGTTAATATTAGGGCCTGACTGATGCTGGATTTTTTGATGACGATATCAGATGATAATCTTATACAGAATATGTACATCAACACACTTTTTCCCCCAATGTGCTTATACCAAACACTTGTGACAAAGATATATAATGCAGGCATGATATTTTACTGTTTAAGAATAAACTTGTATTTTTTAAACTTCACAGTGAATATAATATGTACAGTATGTATTAAACTTGAATTAGAACAAAGGATTAAATTAAAAAAGGGCACATATAGAACGACATAAACACTCATACTGATATATCTGTGATAGGCTGATAGCCGATAATATCAGCTGACTGATATACTGTATTGGTCAGCCTTTAATAAATATACACCAATATGTCAAATGTGTACAACCAAACAAAAAACCCACAAAACAAAACAATGAAGCATTCATTTATAGTTACAATCACTCAGGAAACATGAACTTTGCTTTGAGAAATAGTCTGAGAGCCATTTGAAATCTGATCAGGTTACCTACAGAAGTCCTTCAACTTCATATCAAACTTATTTAAAGCAATTAACTTGATAGAAAATGTTAACACAACAGAGGGAGAGCTCCGTGACATTGGCTTGGCACATGCACATGCTCATTATTTAATAAAGTGTAATAATAGTCGAAGCTGTCATCAGAGTGACTGTTGACAGATTACAGTATGTGCGGTGCTGTCAACATGTTTGATGAGAGGTAATATGGCAGAAAGTGAGAGCTCATTAAATATGAACCTTTCTATCAATAGTCATTCAGAGTGTGAAATAGAAAAAATAAGCTAGAATAATTTTAAAAAAAGCTTTTATTTTCTAATTACATGTATGGTGGCCAAGAGGGCTCAAGAAACACAAACTGTATGTCACATTTAGAAAATATAAGAAAATGAGGAAACATATGTCAGTTTGGCAGCAGTCTCCACTTATAGAGATATACTGTAAAACATGTTATTCAAAACAATTAAAGCACTATTATTACCAAATCAACAGCTGACAAAGCTATTCAAACTCATGGTCCTCTTATTCACTTTGTTCACACTAGATGTATCATTCTAGAGCTTGGAAACAGAAGTTGACAGAACAGTTCACTGATGAAGACTGTGAGATATGATGGAAAGCTCCAGCCTGACATAGAGAGCAAGCATGTAAATGGACCTTGAGTTAAGACAGTTTACAATAAACTGTCTGGTCAGAAAGAAACATGTAAAGATTGTAAATGTATAAGTTCTGTTATAACTGACAACTCTCTGATGATTCTATAAGATAACTCTCCTCTGTTAAACATGTGAGATAAACATGGTGGCCTTATAAATACATAAATCTATAACTGACTGATTGTTTCATACACAGTCCAGCCATATACTAGGTTATAACCTCGACCTCTTTTATTTGCAGTGTTTTTTTCTAAATGCAACATGTTCTGTGTTTAAAGCCCGACCGATATATCGCTCAGACGATATTAACGGCAAATATCGATTTATCACAGTATTGTGAATCATTACATATCTTTGTCACTACTGATAATCACGTTTATGGATCATTTCAAAAAAATGTGTTTATGTGTATATTATGTGCATATAACATTATCGGCCAATATATCGATATCAGTATTTATTTTCTCCTGAATATGAAATATCGGTCAGGCTCTAGTTGTGACATTGATGATTTTTATGTGCTTGTGTTTTGTCTATTTCTTGAGTTGAAAGATGACTGTAAGTGACACAATTCATTACTATTTCACCAAACACTGCCTTTAATTAAATATATGAGACAATTCCAATAGAGTACATTCAGCAGACTATAAATTAACACAAATCAGAGAGCGACACAGTGTTAGTGCACCACAGCCCCGTCACTCCACAGTCATCAGTTAAAACCGTGTCACTCCTCATACGCTAGCTGTACTCCGGCCAGTTTAGACTGCACTTAACTAAAGCTGATCCCTGCTGTGGCCTCGGGGGGGCCCCTGTCTGTGCCAGCCATATCAATAGTCACCACAGCTGGGCTCAGCTCCGACGCGGCGCTGGAGACTATCGCACCCACCGCCTTAACACCCAAACCATCCAGGCCAATCACAATCAGTGGATGTATGTCTGAGTGTGTGTTTGTGTGTGTGTATGTGTGTGTGTGTGTGTGTGTTTCCCCACTCTTCCTCTACATCTTCAGTACATGCCCTTGAGCATGTGCAAAATGGCTCAGTATCAAAGAGTGATGATTGAACTGAAAACATACTCCACTCGGAGAAAAATAAGCCCCTCAGTGTGTCTGTGTGTGTGTGTTTAAGTGTGCGAATGTGTGTGTTTGTGTGCTATCAGCGTATATGAATGTGATGTGTGTATTAGAAATGGCAGATGTGTGCTTTTCTTGATCTAACTTCTGTGTGTGTGTGTGTGTGTGTGTGTGTGTGACTGTCCACTGTAAAAACAAAGCGAGGCAGAGAGGCAAGGAGACATTTGCTGAGACGTATTGAATTTCAATAAAAACTGCAATGAGGAGTATGAGGCTCGGGCGATTTTTCAATCTCTCATTGCTCTGTCTTAAATTAGTCGTGGTACACTCCATTTTCACCATGCCCAGCTAATCAGATCTCTCTCTGTCCCCTGGGCCTTGCCTCATTTGGTACGTCCCAAGAGTCATGTGCCAATCAAATTGCTCATCAATGTGTGCCTCTTTCTCTTTTCGTGGTGTCTCTCTCTCTCTGGCTTTAAAGCATTTCATTAAACTGTGCCATGGAGGGAAAAAAAGAAGTTATTGAAGCCAAGGGGCCATGTTGTGTTGAATATCATCATGTAAGTGTAGATTCAGAAGTGAAGATCTTCCTGCTTCTGTGGGTCGACCAAATTCGATGACACGAACACTTCATACACTATAAATAAGATCAAATGAAGCTTGTCGAGCTGGAGGTTGTGTATACAGCATATGGTGGCATTAATTTAGTGCAAATACTCCTTAATTTAAGTGTATGACTGACTATTTACACACAAGTAATAGGAAGTGTAAATAGGTATAGTATAGTTTCATGCAGAAATACATCAAATAATTACCTGCCAGACTCTGTAGAGATCATGTGACGGAGGTTGAAATGTAAGCTATCTGGACACTAGCTGGTTTGTGCAAGGTGTCATGTGACCAAAGTCTTTAGTTTTTATAGATGTTCCAAAAGACCCCACTCGAAAGTGGAGTGGAAAGCAAAAGGCAAAGGTGTACATGGTGTTTCACTCATTTATACTCACAAAGTTGACTGTAGTTCTATGAAGAATGAACAAAGAGAGAGCTAGAAAGAGACATTCATGTTCTGCCAACTGTCTCACCTTCATGCACCTGTTTATTCTCTGTGTGAAGTGGGTTGGACTGTTGGTGTCACACGTGAAGCAAATGATGCTTTTATTTTTGACGCCTTCCAACTAAACTATGCCACAAACATCACCCATTTTTTCTCCTCTCATTGCTGGTCTAAGTTGGATAGAATCCAGAAACCTGTGTCCTAATGTGTGATTGCTGCAGTCCTAAAACATTCTCATGCATCAGTCACAAGAACAACATTTCTCACAGACAGTGGTTAGCACTGTGGCCTCACATCTAGAGGGTTATGAGTTCACACCTACGATCTGTTTGGGGCCTTTCTTTGAGGTGTTTGCATGTTCTCTCTGGGTATTCAGACCAAGAACATGCAGGTTTGGTTAAGTGTCCACTCCAGATTACCCCTTCATGCTGTATTTGAACCCCTGTACTCTAAGATGTACCCTATCTCTCGCCCAATGCCAGCTGAGTTTGGCTCCAGCTTCCCCATGACCCTCTAGAGGATAAGCGGTAAAGAAGATGGATAGGTGGATGGATGGCTCTGTTTAGTCTCATTTCCACTTGATGCAAAATCTTTGACACATCCCTGTCATGGTGGTTTCAATGTCCAATGGAAGCACTTTAGAAGTGAATCATCAAGCAGTCTTTCCAGCTGCAAGAGTTCCAATACTTTTTGTCAACCTTTTTTTCCCATAAACATATCATACACATTTAATACAAGTTCAAACATACATACACAGTACTTAGTACCTATGTATACAGCCAGATGCTGCTTGTATTGCACTTGTGATTGCAATCTGTTGATTATTTTCTTGATTGGTCTGTTAATCAGTAGGTCTATAACATTTCAAAAAATTATGGAAAAATATTCATCACTGTTGCCTATGTCCAAAATGCAGCTGAACATGTCTTGTTTTGTCCTGACCAACAATCTACAACCTAAATATATTAATTTTACTATCCTAGGGAACTAAATAAATCAGAAAATATTTACATTTCAGAAACGAAACTGGAAGAAGAAAATGTTAACATTGTATCTTTAAAAATGAAAATGAATAAAAATAGGTGGCAACTCCATTTCTTATGACTGACTGATTAATCTACTAATTATTACAGCTCTCTATGTACATTCATTAGAACATTGCAGTTCTGTGTAAGAAGTCTCTGATACACTGATGATCTACCATACACTGATGAGTATGTGTCGATACAATCACTGTTTTAACAAGGAACAAGCTCTCCTCATTACTTATGAAATGCTGACATATACATATCATTTTCACACTTAAGAAAACAGACATGCCTGCTTATTACACTCCTATCAGTATTATGGTATTCTGTAAAAAATAAAATGAAGAAATGACCAAATGTCAGAACTGCTTATATATGATTTCATATGATTCTATAAGACTCTTCAATATTCCTGAAAAGTATAATAATAACTTTCGGGGGCGTGATTAAAGCCTCACCTCTCACACTCTTCCAATAGTTTCAGATTAATTCCTGGTCCTGGTCTCTTATAATTTCCTCGATAAAGAAAAAAAAAAGTTCTTTCTCTACAATTATACTGTTGGAGGGAACAATGTCCCATTTGGGATTTTAAGCCATTTACACAGATGATTCCAGTAATGCCATGCAAATAGAATTTAATTCAAAGTTAATTCGCCCGCATTACTTTTTAATAAAGAAATGATAAATTATAATCTCCTCTGCAATTTAATCTATTTATGCTGCTTCCGTCGCTGGAAAGTGTCCACTGCTTGTCTTTCCATTAATTGAGGGAAAGACGGGTAGAACAGAGAAAAAGAAAGAAGTAGGAAAATAAAAGGAGGTAGCAGGTAAATTTGTTATCTCAGCGCCGGACTGTGTTTGAGAAAGAAATAAAGGGTGTAATGAATTGATTTCATATTTAGTCTCAGGCGTGTTGATACACATAGATCTCTAGTGGTCTTTCAGTGCCTATAGCCTGCAGTATTTTCTTTCCTTTCATTAAGGTTGAGATTCTGCCCTTTGATAGTGTTATCGATTCTGCCTCTGAACACTGTGGCACCCCTGTGAAGTTGCTCTTCAGGTAGAAAAAAAAAGAGAGGAAAAAAAAAGAAGAAGAAGCTATTATCTTTTGTGTTATCCTGTACCAGTGTAGTGGCGATTCGCAAAAACCGTTTTACTTACCAGTGAACTGTTTTCCTCACTCTTTGTTCTAACTCGCTTTCATTGAATTCAAGGGATAATTACAGATTCTGTAGCTGCAGCCGCCGCTCGGGCCCCGCTGTAATTTCAGCAGACTGAAATTTATTGCTTAAATCATTATGATTCTCTCCCCCATCTCTGTGTTTAAATTCTATCGCCCCTTCAATCTGTTTCCCAATGTGTATGAAGAGGTGTAGAACTCGCCGTGCTTCAACTTAAGTCCAAATTTGACCTTGTGGGGTTTTTTATCATTATAATGGAGAGCAAATATCAAGTGAACATTGGCTCACTCTAATCTGATACTTTAGTGACCTACATGTGGTAATTTGTCACCTTTTACCAAATAATATCCTCTCTGTCCTCAGTCGTGGCTCCACTTTGTCTTCAGAGGAACGCTGGTCTGGGGAGGATGATGAATAAGAGAAGATCTACTGGGGTTAGTGGACACCGTCTGACATGCATTGATCCACCTGGCAATCTACAGAAGACCCACGGTAAGTGATATTTTCAGCTACTACTAAAACAGTGTCTTTACAGTTAAAAATGTACAATAAGGTCTATTAAGATGAGGTCAATTTCAACCTAGAAAAAAAGGGAAGAATGCTACTTTCTACAACTGTCAAATTGAGTTTAAGTCAAGAACAGACATAGTTAATGAGTTTAGGCCGATGCCACAAAATGCCAACAGGCCTAGAATTACATGAAGTACTTGAGAGGTAAAGTCCAGACCCTCAAGGGCCCCCAATGCCCCATACTCACTGTGTGTCAGTTGGTTTCTAGTGGTGTAACACACTGCTTTACATGTGTCCTGTACTGTTTCCTGTCTTTTATACCTGTCTGTAGTGGTGGAATCAATTCTTAAATACTTTAATTAAGTAAAAGTAGATTTTTTAAAATTTTAAAGTGGAAGTAAAACATAATATCACCAGAAGTCTTAAAACTAAAAGTACTAGAAATGCACAATGGCCCATTTCATAATGTTATATTACTATTAATATATTACTTTAATAAATGACTATGAATATATTAATAATACTGTTTCATTATTACCAAGGCCTTGATATGTAAGCCGTATTAAATGTTGCAGTTACTGGGAATATACTAAAAGTGTCAAATAAATATGGTGAAGTAAACATACAATATTTAATGTAATTGTATTTAGACAGGGACAACAGAACATTAACCTTGTATAAAACAATTAGAGATGCATTGGACCACGTAGGTGGAACAATACATTAATGACAGAATTGGATGTAATTGGAATAAAAAAACAGCAGGTCATGCAAAATGATCAATGTATTATCGATTTTATTGGCCCCATGTCACACAAAGCATATTCCTTATTTAACTAAATTATGACAAACAGGGGGTCACAAAGGGGGCCCACTAGCAATGTTTGCCCCTGGGCCTCAAAGCAGGTTAATCCAGCCGTGTCAAACTTTTTTAATGTTAGAATGTAGTAGCAATATAAAATATGCTCACTTTACCTTGCCAGTTTTAATAAATACCAGACGTGCTGACCTTTTAATACTGCATGGGAAAAAAAATGTGTGTTAAACTTCAAACTTCTTTCGAAACATGTAACTTGGCTAACCGACTCAAAAAGACACAGGTTGAGAAAATCTTTAAATGTATCGCTGGAAAAACAGGAAGCAGCATGAGTAACAGGAGACAGAAAAGGTGAATTTTAACATTTTTTACTTTGGCATTAATGGGCAATCTCTACATGTAGCGACTGCATTCCCTCTTCTTTCTAATCATGTTCTCCTCCTCCTCTCTTTCTATCTCTTGGCTGAATCATATGTTAAGCTGCTAATTAGCACCCGGTCCCCAGCAGACATTACTACAGCTAACTAACAGCAGAGAACAGAGCTAAATGACCCTTGTGGACAGCAGTCAGAATCCCAATTGGACACATATGAGTGAGTTGAGTTTGATTGTACTGATATTACAAAATCTGTACAAGCTTCATCTATATTGTTCTATGTGTAAAAAATGAAAATGACTCAAATATGACCTCAGTGACAAAATAAAGAAATATACCATCTGTACTAATCACAGCACCGGAGTCTGTGTAAGAATTTAGACATTTGGCTGATGTATCCACTTAAATATAAAAAGTTAAAAAAAACAACTATCCGCAGCAGCCAAACCAAGGACATAAGATCAAACGTGATAATATACCAAAGCTCATTTTGCTCAAAGATCCTAATTGATTGGTTGATTATGCTTTCTCTGTTCCTCCATCTCGGTGGGTCTTCTTTAATAGCTCCATAATGACGCTACTGAACTGGACGCGTAAGCCTCAGCCAATTAGAATAGTAATAGGCTCTAATTAACTAAAAAAAAGGATTTTCAATAAAAAAGGAGGAGATAGCGAATTTGATTACTCATATTCATTAACTTTTTTTTTTCTTCCCCCCTTTCCCTCCCTCCCTCCCTTGCCATCCCTGGAACTTTGCTCCCTTCATTTTTATGAATATTTTATCTTGTGTGAAACATCACAATACACGCTGTCCCTGGCAAAGGCCAGAGACATAACAGCAGAAAAGCCTTTCTTCTGCTCTCATTCAAAGAGCCTTTCTTTGTTTCTGCATAATGAACAAGTCGCTGATGGCTGCAGAATAAATTTTAATTAGAGTTTTTTTTTTGGAGGAGACTTGTAAGGATGATAGGTTGTTTTAAATCAAAACTTGACAGTGTGAAGGCTTTTTAGGAATAAACCAAAGTTGGTTGCTAGGAGTGTGTTCGCATGTGTGTGTGTGTGTGTGTGTGACAGGCAGAGACAGAGAGTCGTGTTGTGCCAGCAGGTGTCTGTAACGGCGCATCAATGATTTGCAACAATTTTAACCAGCTCCCTCCTCCTCCTCTTCCTCCTCCTTCTCCTCTCTGGCTCTTTCTTCCTCTCCATTCCCTCTCTGTCTTTCTTGCCTCGGGTCAAGTTAGCACCACTTAAGGACTACAACTGTGCCCGATCACAATATGTTTTCTGTGTGTGTGTATGTTTGTGTGTGTGTGTGTGTGTGTGTGTGAGTGTATACATACCTGTTTTGCTTGTTCCCCCTACCTGATGCCTCCCGTCGCTCGCAGCCAAAGCATGTCAGCTTTTGAGAGACAAAAACAAAAACAGAGGCGAGGCAGAGAGGGGACACCAGGTATACCAGCATGTGAGTCTATGTATGTGTGTGTGTGTGTGTGTGTGTGTGTGTGTGTGTGTGTGTGTGTGTGTGTGTGTATTCATCCTGCGGGTTGGTTCGCCATGAGACAGGGCCAGATGGTCACCCCAGGCAAAGCAGGTTGGGCCTGTTTACCTGCTTCACTCTGGGTCATGTCAGCTTCGTTTTCAGCTTAGCCTCAACACGGCTCAAGCCTCGGTGCCAAAAACGCCGCATTTAACTCCCCTTCTCCTCCTCCACCTCCTCCTCCTCTTCTTTCCTCCTCCACCTCTCTCTCTCTCTCTCTCTCTCTCTCTCTCTCTAGCTCGGAGTATTTGAAGGGATAACTTTTGTCCTTCTGCTCCCCTGCAGATGTATTTTTAGTGGTGGAAGGATGTGACTCAACACTATAACAAAAACCTTTTCCGAAGCCAAAAATCTGCTTGTGCAAAACTGAGGAGCAAATGGAAATTAAAGCTGCAGCTAACTAATATTTTTTCATTGATTTATTATTTTATTTTTGATAAATTGCTACATCATTTGTAGTTAATTCATTGTTAAGTTAGCCTAAAAAGTCAGTGTCTCATTTATGCTGATATAAAACAGGGAAACGCAGCAAATCTTTACATCTAAAAAGTTGAAAAACTATTTTGCTTTAATTGATGGAGAAAATTGTTGCTAATAAATTTTCTATTGACTTACTAATCCATTACTTGATTGATCATTTCAACTCAAGTGAAGATAAAAATGTGTTCCTTTTACAGTCCCATAATTCACCCTGTAGATACATGGTAAATAATAGTATATTATTGGGTAATTACCATTGGTAATAAGTAGGTAAATACAGATAAATTACAATAACTACTGAAATACTAAGAAAAACCTCCACCATTACCCATCAACTTAACTGAGTATTGTGTAATTATGACTGTTTAGCTTGGTAATAATGCTAATTACAAGTAGGAAATCAATTCTAACCTTAAGCCAACAACCCAATCTCACATCAAAATAGCTACATTGATCCACAGCACAAAGCCTATAAGTTTCACAATAAAAGTTCTAAAATTGTGAGATGGTCTCTTAACCATTGGCCTGCATCCTTTCACATGACTGTCAAGTTTCTGTCCGCTCAAACAAACAAAATAGATGGTAATGGACTGTACTTATATAGCACTTTTTAATGTCTCATTCACCCATTCACATACATTCATACATCATTGTGCATAAGGAGCAATTTGGGGTTAAGTATCTCGCCCAAGGACAGATCGAACCGCCGATCTTCCAATTGGTGGATGACTGCTCTACCTCCTGAGCCACACCCGCCCAAGTGATACTATTTCTTTTAATCTCAGTGTAAAATGCAATATTTTAAGACAGACTGTGAGATAGACATTAGTCTGGTCCAGGAACAGTATCAGAAGCTGAGGAAGCTGTACCACATAGCTGATGTGCATGGACCTCATGACCTGGGCTTGTCCCTTGAGGATGACTCTGTTGTAGTGGCCTTGGTAGATGCTTCAGGTGCCCATGGAAAGATGGGGCTGCCAAAAAAGGTGAGCGACTTGACTTACAGATTGGATGTGTCTGACCAGCAACAGGAGTTGGTGGGAAAAAGTGTTTTCAAAACCTGATGAAAATTTTCGGCGGATGTACCTGGTACAATACCGCATCAACACCAGATGCAGTACTCATTAGGGAGGGGCATCAACCTCTTCCACCTCTGATGTAAAAAGAGATGCATTTCCTCTGCTAGGGATCAAAGATACTCTGACCAACCTGACACAAGTGGAGTGGTTTTCCATCCTTGATCTGGCAGGTCGAAATAGTTCCCCAAGACAGATGGAAACTACATATACCATACTGTGTAGACTGTTTGAGTTTGGTGTTTCTTTTGAATCAGCAACATTCCAACACCTGATGTAACTGTGCTTAAGTGGTCAGGTCCAGTCATTACTGGTATAAATGGATGGACATCTACTCACTTGATTTCTCCTCTCACCCCCAGCCTTGAGATGACTTGTTCTAAAGGCTGTAGTGGTCCAGGTTGAAACTGTGAACTGGACAAGTTGGAACTCTTCCTGCTCAAGATGACATTTTTTCTATGAGGTAGACCAGAATTGGGTAAGACCTGACCCTGATAAGATATCAGGTTTTGTGTCTGGTTTTACTAAAATCGCACACCCCTTGGCAGGCATTCCAGCTGATAAAAAAAGATTCAGACTTGGACATTACAGTGGTTTTTGATGCACTAAAAACAGCATTGATACAAGCACCTGTTTTAGTATAATCTATCGGCGCCCCCTCATCCATCATCTACATAGATGTCAGCAACAAGTGATTAGGAGCAGTCATGGCCCAGGTCTAAGAGGAAGGGGAGCGAGCCAAAGCCTACATCCAACTGAATGGAATGATGCTAAACTGCCAGAAGATGAGTCGCATTGTGGGTAATGCAGGAGTCGTGTTTTTACATGGTAGAAATAGAAATCCTCCCTAAATCCCTCCATGATTGTACTGACCTCATCAAATCCAAATCTCTCCTCATGACTCACCTTTTCAAATCTGCTTTTAATATTTAATTGTTTTGATGTTTTTCTATTTAGTTTCTTTTTCTCTGCATTGTTGTCATTGATTGTGTTTTCATTTATTCTGTATGGTTTTATTGTTTTAATTATCTTTGATTTGGTAAAGCATCTTTGATTATCATGATCTTTTTTAAATTGTCCATCCTCAGTGAGTTATCAGAGATCAATAGTAATTTATTAGAGTACATTTAACAGCAGTACTGTAATCTGATGTTGATGCTGCATCAACATCAGATTACAGTCAGAAATAGATAACATGAATATGATTAATTGAACATATAAAACCGGGAAAATTATTAAATAAAGGCCTGTCTCCAATATTAGCCTATTTCAAATAACAATTTCAACTTTAGCATAAACAACACATTGAACTATGTGTCATTTACTATATTGAAATACACAAGTGCAGTCATTTCTGGTAGTATCAATATTTCATGTTCATAATAAACACTAACAATACATTTACATTTTCCCACTTCACTCTAGTACATTGTTACACCAGGAATGTTACATGTACAGCATCAGCAGTTAAACAGTGAAACACAAGGCTACTTCCATCAGAGCAGAACAGCCTCTCTCTCTCTCTCTCTCTCTCTCTCTCTCTCTCTCTCTGCCCCTGTTAACCCCCCGCTGTAGCAGCAGTTGCTGGCACCGTGGCTAAGCATGATGTCCGGCTGTAGCAGTAACAGGTGCCTACATGTTGCCTGCTGGCACCGTGCCGCCACACAGCAGCAGCCATCTTGGCAGCATACTCAGCCCCTCCCCAGCTCGCCAGCTGTAATCTGCCTAATCTCAACCTCCATACAGCTGCTAGTTAATTTAGAGTGGTCATACACACTGATGATATGACTGTGCATCACACCGGCGCTGCTGTGTGTGTGTGTGTGTGTGTGTGGGGGGGGTAAAAGTATGGTATGTAATGTATTTTTAAGATTCAGTCAGACGGTCAGTTTTGGATCCTGCTGTTTGCCTGTGATACTGTCATTACATGCACATACACACACACACACACAGTGTACAATCTGCCTCCCCTTTTAACGTCAAACCCATCAGCCACACAAATCCATCCACCCCCTTTTTTCCCCTCACATGCTACCAACCACTACATCCCTCCGCCTCCCCCCTCCCCTCCCACACCACTGCCCCTCAAGCCTACTGTCACCCCTTGCACCCAACATCCCCTGCCCCCCTCTCCTACCCCCCCACCCCACCACACACACACACACAGACACACACACACACACACACATACACACACGCGCCCTACACCCTACCCTTTTTCCATTTCAGATGCAAAGCTGGGGCCGAGGCGAGCCGTGCATATAGTCACAGCGGCAATCTCATCTATGTCCAATCTGTCATGCCACTGCCTTTCATTATTCTCCTGCGTAGGGGGAGAGATAACGCCGAGGCATATTTTATGGACAGTGGAGAGAGAGAGAGAGAGAGAGAGAGAGAGGGAGAGAGAGAGGGAGAGAGAGGGAGAGAGAGAGAGAGAGAGAGAGAGAGAGAGGGAGAGAGAGAGGGGGGGTGATAGAAAAATAAAGGGAGAGAGAGAGATGCCAATGGTGGGGTAATGGCTGTAAGATATGAGGGGTCCCGCTCTGGCCAGGGGAAAAGTGTCACTCTACTTCATTGGTATCTAGGTCAAGGCAACAGAGAGAGAGAGAGAGAGCGAGAAAGGGAAAAAAAAGAAAGAAAGAAGCAAATGAAGTGATGAAATGATTGAGGTTGGTGGGGGGGGGTTAGGAAGGAAAAGGATGGAGAGGGAGTGTTGGTCAGTGCTGTCTCTCCTCTATTAAAAATGAACAGCCTGAGGGCTTGGGGGTGGGGGTAGAGGGGGGGGGCTGTAAATAGGCGGTAGCCATTCTTCACGGCCACTCGATGGCCCCCATAAAATTGGGGCTCGTATGCATGCATGCACGCCGCTGTTGTTGAATATGGAGGAGTGAGGGAATGCGAGGGGGCCAGTGGATGAAGGGAGAGGAGGGGAGGAAGGGAGAAAGGGGATGGATGGAGGGACGGGTGAATGCGCCGGGGTCAGGTATTCTCTTCTGTCACCTCTGTTGCCAGGCTGAGTGGCTGACTGGTTGTCTCTCTGCTCAGCGCGCTGGAATGATTGGGTCCTGGCCTGCAGAGAATGGGCCCGGCCAGTTTTACATATATACATATATCACAGCCATTGTCATGCTGCGTGTGTGTGCGCGTAGCATGTGCATTGTGTGTGTGTGTGTTTGAATATGCAAATGGACCCAGCGACGCCTTTTGATTTTTTGTGCATGCGTCGGTGTCCGTGCGTGTGCATGTGTGTGTGCGTGCGTGTCGCTGCAATTGTGCAACATCCAGATGTCAGCGCAGCCTCACTCGGTGTCTGTCATTGAGACAGCGGGGGTGGGGTTAAGGTGACCTGTTTTAAATATAGACAGTGTCACGACAACATGCCCGACTCGACTTATAAAACCCATTTGCATAACGTTTCTCCCTTATCCCTCTCTTTCTCCCGTTTTTTTTTTTTTTTTCTCTCTCCTTCTTCCTCCTGGGAGACAGGCAGAGCAGACACGTCGTGTTTTTGCCTTTGTCTCGGCCGTTCAAATGCAAAAAGATGTCATGTCAAGGCTTCCTTCGACACAGAAAGACACAACTGTATACCTGCGTCGCACAATGGCGAACGGGACAAAATACAAACAGCGGGGGGGGGGGGGGGCGACGGCGATGAAGCGCGGCGCGTTAAGACAAAATAGGTTCCCTGTGACATCAAGTCAAATGATAAAGACTCACCTAAGAAGAAGTGTGTCAGTACAGTATGTACCCACTAAATAACACCGAGGCACGACTATGAAATAACCGACAGGACTGCAACTCAAATGACACCGAGATTCACACGTCTTTACACCTCTCTCTGCATATTTTACCGGAGGTGTTATTGCTCTGCCGTTAAACAAGCTGAGATCTTTCAAAAAAAAAGTACTTTGAAAAAAGGTTTTAGTGATGACACTGATGAGGAATGTTTTTTAAACAGACCTCGTGGACCTTGGACTTTGATTTCAGCTTAACTTTTGTTGGATACCTTTTTACTTATTGAGCATTTGTGTGCGCAAGCCTTGTCAGCGTGCCCTTCAGTGTGAATGCACACTTCACTCTGGAAAATTAATTATTATTATTATTATTAGAGGATTGACTACAAAGTCCTGCCACTCACATTCAAATCCAAAGAAAAAACAGACATGTGCTTTCCTACTTGCAAGAACTGATTGTACCACAAACCTCCACCTGCACCCTCAGATCTTGCAGCAGCTTGCAACTCCGGACCCCCGGTACTAAGCTCCCCACCATAGGGGATCGAGCCTTCTGCTGTGGTGCACTAGGCTTGTGGAACAGCCTTCCTAACCATCTGAGGGCAGCACAGACCCTACACGTTCTATTTAGGAAGGCTTTTTCATCTTAACTCTTCTTACTATTTTTTTTATGTTGTGTGTTCTATGCCTAATACTTTGAGCACTTTGAGTTTGGCTATGAATGAAAAGTGCAAGACAAATTAAATGTATTATTACTATTATTTATTATTATGATTCCCCTCTTCACCCTCCTTTATTCATCCGTTTGTGTTTTGTTTTGCTTTTCTTTTCTTTTTTTTACCTCTGTGAAGAATACACGCCACATTCCTTCAATACCTTTTCCTCCTCTCAGACTCGGCGCCTATTCATTAGGAATTCAAATTAATCAGTATTTACTGTAGCGCTCGCCAGCTCTGCTCTCAAGTGCAATTTCTAGCAACAAGGTTGAGTGGGCTTTTGTTTCTAATAGCCAATTGGAATAAGGCTCCCACTCTCTTTGTCCCTCTCCCACTTTTTTTTTTTTTTTGATGTTAAATTGTGAACGCATCAACTAGTTTCTGGCACATAAGATGGAATTGACATTCTCCCCACAATGCTACAAGGACTTTTCATTTGACATTCGATGAACTCTGAAATTAAGGCATCGCAACAGTTGGGAAATGAATCCAAACTAATTGTGATTTTTTTTCCTTTTTTAATTATTTCTGTGGTGCATGGTCACAACAAAATTCAAACCAAAAGGCCTGAATGTGTCTTTGTTTAAGTTCAAAGGATATTTCTGGGTTTATTTTAAGGGTTATGACACTGTTTTGTCCAAAGTAATTTGTATCTAAAAGTGCAAAGTCAACATTTCT
Organism: Scomber japonicus; assembly: GCF_027409825.1. Lineage (NCBI taxonomy): Eukaryota > Metazoa > Chordata > Actinopteri > Scombriformes > Scombridae > Scomber > Scomber japonicus. The sequence continues at coordinate 28,857,351 of NC_070591.1, read as the reverse complement.
TTGAGACATTTTGCCTCTCATGCAAAATTCCTCTCCACTTCCAAAGAGTCTCAGGCCTCTGTTGACCTCTGTCGGGTCATTCACACATCGAGAGTCATTGTAGGCTTTTAAACACAAGGTAGCAATGAGTCAAAGTGTTAATTGGACTAAAGGCAGATATATACTCCGAAGGAACTAGTTCTGAACTCATAGTCATAGAAAGGCTCGAGACATAATTAATCTTTAAAATCAGTATAACCTTACATGCTTTCAGACAGTGCTTCTTCAAAGGAATACATAGTGTTACACTTGTTACACTTCTAACCCTACCTACTTTCTCACCTCAGCACACCTGGGTCAAGTGGCCATGCTTGTCAGATGGTCAGTTTCGGAAAGTTATAAAGACGCAACCCGATGTTAGAAAGGCATGGGGCGAGGTTTCAGATGCCATTCAAATATCGGGTAGAACTTCAATTGACGCCTTTAAACTGACTGCTTAGGGGTGTCAGGACAGCATTCTAGGTGACTAACAACTGTAAGCCTTTTTCTCTTGATAGTGAGTGATGGCTGTTTTAAGAAATCTTATCTTCAAGAAATGTAGTCTAGAAGAAATCCAGTTGCCTTTGACTTTGGACTTGTCGATATTGTATAAGGGTACTCAAAGGCACTTTACGTAAGTATGTGAATCTCCACTGACAAACAATCCAACAGTTGAGTCAGATGATCTGAACCACTTTATTTGGAGGTAAAACTGGAAGTTACCGAAATCTGAAATGTTTGGGACAATCCTATGTGAGTGTGTGAGTGTGTGCAACTATGGTAAGTTCTGTAGGTCAGCTGGAAGTAGGAATGGAAGTCGTTCTAAAGATGTACATTCACAATGGACAGTTGAGAGAATTTGGGGAAATTCGGGGAAAAACTTAACTTCGTGTGTTTTTATACCCTGTTTGACTTCTTTTTTATCAATGTTGTTATCAATGAGGGTGTGTTTGAGTACATGTCCATATTTATACCTGGCCAGTATGTATTTCTATACAAGTGTGTGATTGTGTATGTGTGAGTTGTGGGTGATAAACCTGCTCCAGTGTGTAATCACCAGTGTTAAATGCAGAAGATTTGCAATTCTTTCTGACCTATTCTACACTTAAGCATCATGTTTAAAATGCCATAACGGCTGATTAATTTTTACATTGCAACATTTAAGCGGATGAATGACACTTCAATGGCCTCAATTGCCCATGAGTTCTAAAATGGGTGATTATTTTTAATAATATTTGCCTGTAGCATGTTAGCCACGTCAGTTCTCTATACAAATGGATTTTCCTACATGACACTAGGAGTTGCTATATTTCTCCAAACGTCGCTTTTTTGTCTGAGCCAAGGTTGTGATTACAGAGAAAGTTACGGACTGCTATTTAAGTTATCGACCCCTGGCTGGAACTAGCCTTTTGGCCTTTGCCAGCTTTCCCTTTACACAACTTCTTACTTAACAAGGCTGGCTGAAAAACACACAGATCTAATTGAATATTGATATGTGTGTGTATGGAAGGCCAGAGCAAGGCTCACCCATGTTAAGCCATTCAGTGCATCCTCTTGATTGAAATTCCATTAGCTTGTTAGTGGAGGATAGTGGAGAGTCGGTGAATACTTAGCCTTGTTAGCCGAGGCGCAGGCTAAATGAGTGTGCACAGGGTCATTGTCCACTTAAAACTCACTCTGCAAACTGGCGGCCAGCTTGAATAATTCATGGAGCATGACCTGCGCTGACTGGGCTTTAAACGAGTGTAGCTTCTCTTTCTGTCTGTTTGGATAATATCTCCACTCTGGAGTTAATTAGGTTTTTACTTTTTTATTTCAGCCGTGTGTACAGTGGTCAGGGACTTGTCCCTGCGGACACACTGAGAGCCAAATGAAAAGAGAAGGGAACAAAAATGATTGCTATGTAAAGTTGTAAAAAAAAAAAAAATCTATTTCTGGTATTTTATTATGGGGAGCATACTAATCCAGAATATTAACTGCCTGTGATACTGAATAGAAATTGGTGAGGCTATATTAAGAGTAAATGTTTAACAGTAAACAGGTCATTTCAGTGTTTGAAGGGTACAGCTAAATCTCTTTAGCAGCTAGCAAGCAATTGATCAAATGACTCTGTAGCATGTGAACGGTGTTGCTACTAGTAATGAAATCACACAAATCATAAGTTACCCTCAATTTTAGTGTTAATTAACTTATTGTGTTGGTTTTACACCCCACAACTTGTGTTTTGGTTGGATTTCACAGCTCTCATCAAATTTATTTCCACACGCAGTAGGCAACTGTTTTCAACAAAAAGCTAGCTGACATAATCTTATATTTTGTTTTAGGCATGGCTAACATCCACGGTGTCCAAACATCAACAGAAATTGTATTTTAGATATAATGTTTTCCATTATGAATACCTCATTCACCCTTTGTTGCCATTGTATAATATTAGGGGGGAGGGGGGGGGGGTTGAAATTAATACATGAAATGTATGATACAAATAAAAAGTTAAAAAAAAAAATTAAATATATATAAATATATAAATAAAAAACTAGCTGACTACACCACCTGCCCAGCTAACAGTAGACCGACAATGTTAGCGGTTAGCTGGCTACTTTATAAAGTGATATTTCTCTCAGCGGTTGGTTGAGGCCAAAGCAGAACTTAAAGGAAATAAACTTTACCACCCAAATGGCCTGGAATACCATTTGGGTGGAATACAATGCTAAATTAATACTAATGTTGCTCCTTGTCTACTGGATGTGTAAATCGTCAATTGTTTGCTAACATGGTTCAAAAACGTTAAGGTGACAATATATCTTTTCTTTTTCCCACTGTGAATGCCTTGTCTTTATGTCTGCACATCTTCTTCCATATGTTCTCCTTTCTGTAATGCTTTTCTGATATTTTTTTGCATCATGTTCAAAATGCTAATTTGCTGATTCTGCTTGTATATTTTGACATGCTTTCTATTTATCTCATTCTTATTTATATACAGTTCACCGCTGCAATGACCCATTATTCTTTATCAGTCATCTAAGCCTGTGTATGTGTCAACATACAGTATATCATCAGTGAGTAGTATCAATGTTCCTCTCAGATGTCAGACTCAGGATGACAGTGCTTATGTCCACAAAATGCTAAATGTCTTTCTTTAGGCATCTATTTGTCCCTATAGACCTGCTCAGACCGGATTGAATTGGTATAGGTCTTTTGATATGTTTGCACGTGCTATTGATGGAACAGGCGACTATCTGTGTGGGTGAAAGCATCTCTGTGATTACTCTCAATTTACTGTTCATTACTTGAAGGCATCCACAATGATCTACACTCATGACAGCTGTGACATGCGATAGGTTCACTTTATTTATATTTATTGAATTTCAAAAACTTGCACTCCCACTTGTGTCACATTATACATGTCAGTTTTTAATTAACATTGAGTGGCTGATACAACATGGCAAAGAGTTATACTTTATCCTTATTAACATATAATTTCTTGGAGTCACTTTTCTTCCACTCTACAGTTCCCAATTTTGATTAGATATGTCCTATATGAAAGAGGTTGCTTTGGTGACTCCAGTTAATATTCCACGTGGTTAACCCAACTCCACTGACTGGTTGTGTTCCTTCAGCAAATAGTCTTGATTGTACCCCAATGTTTCAGAATTGTAATACTGCCACTAGTCCCCAAAATGTACCAAAAACAGCCAAAATTAGATGGGAGCACCTTCATGTGCTTGTGCTCTGTGTTTGCACTTCCACTTGAATTTTGGTGCCTTTAATTTCCTAAGTGATACTTCAAATATCCAAAATCAAAGAAATTTGGTTGTAATAATTGGTGACCATTGGCAACCCAGCTCGAGCAGTCTAGAACCCTAACAGAGCTGAACATTTTAAAACCGCAGTGCAAAGTTCAGCCTGCTGACTCACCAGGCCTTACTCTGACTCAAGTGAGAGGTTGAGTGATTGGCCTCGGCTTCCAGTGGAGAGGAAATGTACCATTACCATCCTCAAGTCAGTCCAAATGAACAAATTTGATGCTGACAGTGGTGCTAGAGGAGAGTCCAATATTCATACAGCATATTTGATACAATAACATAAAATACAGTGAGTTTCACAAAGGTTGAAAAATGCAAAGTGGCTTGCTGGATTGAACAGGACAGGGACTTCTGCTTTGAAACACCATATAACAGGCATGTCCAAACTATTCCATAACGGACCATGTGTCAAGAGCACACAAATCGACTAATCAACTGTCTGAAGACTGAGATCAGTTGATTAAATGAGTCATGCCTGGTGTGCTTCTGCTTAGTTGGAACGAAAACCTGCAGCCACATGGCCTTTTATAGAATAGTTTAGAAATCCCTGCCATAGAACCATTGGCGGTCTTAAGCATCTGGGGACCCAAGCTACCCCCCAAAATCAGGTTTCTTGTATCAATAATGGTATCATTTGATTTCAAAATGCACTTTCAGCATGATGGACAGCTCAACATAGAAATAATCCAAACCATCCCCATGACCTCGCCCGAGAAGCCTTATGAGCAAACACTGGTCCCCACTAGATAGCACTGTGTGTTATGTATAAGCAGACATAAAACCAGCTTAAACAATTCCCTCACAATAAGTTAACAACAAAAGCAATGGGATATTTTGCTTGGTATGGAAAGTAGATTGAAAAGTGTCTGAAACTATTGGTAGTTTACAATGAATTGTGCTTTGGCGTTCTTTCAGCACCATGGACAGCTCATGTTGGGATTCAATTGAAATTGGTGAAACATAGATAATACCACCAATGCATAGAGCATAGAAATATCAGCCTTCAATGAGCCTCCAAGGAAATGGGACGCACCCATGTGACTTCAAATATTAAATCACCCAAATACGTCTTAGCAGAAAGATTTGGGCTGTAGATCTCATTCCTCATTATCACTGATAGCAGGAGAACATGCTTTGCCTGAATGAAAGCAACATGATTCAAACTGGTTAAAAACTTAACAACTCTTCTTCTTTTGCAAGGTCAGCCAAATATCTGTGCCTTCAAAATGAGTACTGTCCTTGTTTAACCTCTCAAATATCAGGCATTTTCTACATTTTGTAACATTAACATCTTCTATTTTTCCCTGGTAAGCACAAAATGAAAATTCAACCTGTGAAAATGTATTGAATTTTGCTCATGCTTTTGTCCAACATTTGGTCAATTTCTACTCCTGTCCTGAAAAAAAGATATTTCATTTCAATTGCATTTTTATAGTTGGAATTAGTTTTTGAACTTGAACCTAAAATGTTCCAAACATGACCAAGGAAAACTGAAGACAATCTCCAGTAAAACCACTAAATAAAAACCGTGTAGGTGAGTGCATGGCGCACAAGTCTGATAAAAACTTCATAAAAGCCAATAAAACTCCATAAAAGCTCAATAAAACGTTCCATGCTGCATAGCCACAGCATATACAGTCAGAATCAATTGAAGGAAAAGTGACATAAAACCTGCACTCCCCCCCCCCCCCCCCCCACGCCCCCACCCCATCTCAATGCATTTCCAATCACATTCCAGTCTGGATGCAGAAGGTTGTCTAAATCGCTACATATTCCTTCTATGACCCCATTGAGACCTGTCCATTACCACCAGCCCTCTAGCTCCACCTGCTCTTACTGTCCGCCCTCCCTCCCTCCCTTTGCTGTCCTAGACATGGCCTCACCCCTTCCTCTTCCTCCTCACCCCTTCCATTCTGGTAGCTGTCATCAATCTTGCTAAAATGACAGGCGACAGATGTTAGCCTTTGCAAAGATCAAATCTGCTGCTTCGGGGCAGCCTAGTCAAACGTGCACAAACACACACATATGCATACACATGTGTAGGTATGCACACATGCATATGCAGTCACACACACGCGCTCAAACATGCATGCACACACACGCTAGTCTTCTGACATGTCACATAGCCCATGCCGACATTCACTAGACCTCTCTCTCTCTCTTTCTGCCAATTGCTAAATCTATTGTGACACCAGAAAGACAGAGCAGGATAGAGTGGAAGGATGGTCACCATGCTTGCATATATAGAGCACATGCACCCCCCCCCCCCCCCGCCTCACACACACACACACTAGTACACACTTTCATATAAATGAAATATGTGCATTTATTCCTTGGTTATGTTAAGTTACTTAGCTGTGTTATGCCTGTGAGTGTGTATGTTGCTTTTTTTTTTTTTAATTGTGTGGATCATCTCTTGGTTTTGCTGTGAGTCACCCCGGCCAGACGGAGGGGTGAGTCTTCCTTGTGGCTATGTTGAACCCAAATAGACAGAAACACTGCAGCACCTGCTGTGTGCTCACAGAACAAAAAAAAAGCATAAAACAGAGGGCCGGCTTCCAAACATGTCTCATTATATTACTGCTACAAAATATACTCTTCCATCCCATCCACTACATATCATTAAGTCATTTCAAATAAGTAATAATACTGTAAATTGCACTCTCTTGCTTTCACTATGCTATCATTGGGCTTTCTAAAATCATTGTGGGTAATGCTGGACATCAGTCCTTATAAAAAGGGAAGTTGAGAAGTTGAGGGATTAACAGTAAGTCTCTACACTGCAGTGCTGGAATGCACTGATGTCATGATCAGTGACTTCACTATGGAATGGTGTAAAGACTTGAATATTTACTTTGGATTTAACTTTTTTTCCTCCTCTTTTTATTGAGGTTTTAGTATAATAGCATTACAAAATAATAGCACAAATCATACATTCAGTGTATGAAGAACAACAGTATACGCAGCATGGAAAAAGAATGTAACAGAACAGATGAGAGAAAAAGAAAACAAATGGAAAGACAGCAACAACAAAAACAATGAAAAGGATAAGGGGAAAAAAACCTTTGCCACCATACACTGTATGTCAATAAAATTACATAATTAACTTGGAATCGCAAGCAAAACTCGCTTAATATAAGAAAAAAGGGGTCAACTTTGGTGAACTTTAATGCAAATGAGTGTCCAACATAGATAAATGTATCATAGATGAGTAACTATGTTGTACCTTCTGCTTCGTAAACAGATACAGTATAAAATACAAATCCTGTTAGCGACTGAGATAACTAGCTAGCTTAGTGATTATGATGCAGAGACTCACCCATGCAGGCACTTATAATACTAGTTATTTACTTTATAATAACCAATAAATTGAGAATTTGGATACTTATAAAACATTGTTACATAGTCATCACTGTTGACCCGGTCTGGTTTGACTGTTTATAAAGCATAAGGTATAAATGATCACCCATTTCTGTGTTAGATCTTTTTAGTCAACTTCATTTCAATTTATCACCACAGGTTTTACACATATGTTTGGAAATTCATGATGATAAATATAGCTCACCAGATATTGGGGGTTAGCACCATATAGCTTGAACAGATACATGGATAAACTCCTCGATGCCACTTTCTGGAGTGTAGAATTTCCCTGTAAAGCACTATAAACTAACACATTCTTCTTCCTTAAACATTTTTATGAAGAATAAAATGCACCTCTCCTCAGTTCAACACAGGCAGGCAATCAGTATTGTTGCTACAGTTTCATTCGATCTAGTAGAACCAGCAGTTTATGGTGGCTAATGTTAGATAATTGGTGCTGGCTGTGTAACTGACATTACTGAGTCGGTTTGTTGACTTGGTGGCTCCTCTATGCTTGCTACTGTTATAATATTTGTGTATTTTCCATTATCCTGTGCAGTAATTGTCGCTCGTGGCCACAGTGACCGCTGTCTCATAAACTCAGCTGCTTCACTTTATCACTTCCTCTCACCCACACTCTTTAAAAAATGTAATGTGAGAGTTTCTTCTGTTCTCTAAGCGTATAGAGGTACTACAACATTATTCCCCAAACTGTCAATTTGTGCTAGGATGGATGACAGTGTTGCTTTCTTTTAAATCAGCACACTTGGTTAGAATGTGGTTTTTATTCAGGCGCTCTGGTTCTTCTCACACTGTCCAAACACCTGCAGATCAGTTATAAAGAAGAGAGCCTCAAATTACTGTACTTCAAATAAACACAAAACACACTGCTCTGGTTGAAGTATGAGTGAAAAGTCAAGTAAAAAAACAAAAAAAACATTATACATCATGCTAAAACATAATCTCATATCTGCTCATAGAAAATTGTGTTTTTATGTTCAGGGGAAGCCTATTTATTCCAGATGAACAAGCAAAGGTTATTTCTCTGTCATTTAAACACACCAAAATAATAATAGCTATGTAAACTAGTCCCACACAGCACCATTTACATCTTCATAAGCAAGCATTACACCACAATCACATTAGGCTCACGTAACATGAGGATTTTTAATAACACAACTTTATTGCAGCAAGCGCTTCAATATTCATGTCCACACACACACACACACACACACACACACACACACACACACACACACACACACACACAGAGAGAGAGACCCAGTGGAAACATGTCCCAGAAGGGGCACAGAGCTGCACTGCTGATTGTTTGGCTGTGTGTGTGTGTGTGTTAGTGTGTGTGTGTGTGTGTACAGCCTCAGGGTGTGTGAGGATACTAAAGCTGTCTTTCCCAGGAGATGACAGAGAGAGGCAGTACTGTCGTGTCTACATACCATGGGGTATGAAAACGCACCTACACACACATGGAAAGTTTGAAACTGATATGTACTGTATGTTCCCAAGATGTAATGTATTACATGTTTTGCAGAAATATGATAAAACATTATATTCACACAGTCAGCAAGTAATTACATACTGTATAGTGGATATTATATGAGGTCGCTCTTATGAAGACAGAAGGGTTGTTACTTGACAATACTCAAACTAGAAAGCTATTCTACAGCTGCTGACCTCTGACCTCTAGCCCAGAATATGTAAAGTCATATTCAAGTTTATTGCATCTGTTCATGCCCTTAAGTTGCACACATACATAAAGTTGTGTTTTTCCATTTTTCTTTATTATTTCAGTCATGGTTGATTAGATTCAGATTCATAAACTTTATTGTCTGTCATGACCGAAAATCATCTCGCACAAGGCTCACCATTCAGAACTCAGACATAAAATACATCCTCTTAAAAACAGAATAAAAATATAGAGCATAAATAACTTTGGCAGAGTATAATACATGATATGGGTGCGTACAAGGTGGATATGTAAAAGTATGTTAATGGCACTGGGAATGAAGGGGTTCTGGTTTGTGTTTGGTTTGTGTTTTTTTAGGCAATATCTGTGGAAACAACAATAATTAAGCACTGGGACCAGGAAACATATATTGTGTGATTACGGTGAGTTCCGCCCAGGCCTAGAACCAAGACCTGATCCCAGTCTGTACCTCCAGCTTTGAGAATAGAAACCAGGGCTATGTATGACACCTGATACACAACACCATGAATAAACTGGAGCCAGAGACTTCTACTGTTTCCGTTGGTAATATTTTGTCAAAATCGTTGCCACCACTGCACAAAAATAAAAAAAACGCATTAAAGAATTTATTTGGTTAATAGCACTAACTAAATTAGCTTAGAAAATGAGCTTACTTAGGTATTTTCCATGGAAAAGAAAAGCAGATACTCTGATAGCATACGCTCTACCTCTTTCACTCTACTTTTCTGTACGTCATTCTACAGTCTTATACGCTATGCCGTCCCACAAAGACTCCTACTGGTGAGGAGGTGTAATTACACTAACAATATACATCAGCAGCATCAACATGCACATCAAGTACATCAGTGTTTATGAACACAACATCTGTGAGTTTACTCACCTAGCTTGTTATAAAATGTAGTTATGTCTCTAAAACATAATTATGTGAGTTCATGATTATTAAGTGTTTGTCTTGATAGATAGAGAGGGGGCATGGGTTGAACACAAGGATAGAAGAGAACAGAAGAAGTCAGGGAAGGACAGATGAGGAAAGAGAGAAAAAGGAGGCAAGAAGAGGAGAGTGTACAGGCAAGGGCAGCAGGAGAAGGAGAGAAAGATCAGTCAAGTTTCCAAACAGCCTCCAAATACAGGAAGTCTGGATGGGACCCAGAATGGAACATACCAAGATTCAAGCTTTAGTTTGACCATACTTCAATCTTTACGTTTCCAATACAAAATTACTGCAAGATAAATAAATACAAATATATAGATGACGATGTAGAATTTTATAGGAGTGGCTGCTTATGTAGACAACATAGACATAATGCCAAAGCGTCTATGTAATGAAGAGGGCTTACTGGTTTACCGCCTGGACTATTTATACAGACACATGACAAGTGAACTCCATAGGGACAGTGTTAAAATGTAAGATTGTTCAAGATTGGTCTCGCGATACCAGACAGTCAGTTTGTTTCACTTATAGATCGGAAGAAACACAAACTACAGATCTTATTTCATAATCGATGAAATGCTGGAGGTCATTGTTGCGGTGGTGAAGGAGCCCATCCTCAAAGCAATACAGGCCTCCATAGTCATAGACCTCGAGGCTGATGAGAGCACAGACGTTGCCATCCTGAGGCAGCTGGATCTGCATGTCAGGTAGTAAAAACTAAAAAAATTATGTAATTATCAACTGGTATTGCAATAATCCCTAATTTAATAGCCTTATATGAGAATGCTTTTATCATTTTCAGATACATAGAGCAAGAGGGGGAAACTGCAGAGCGAGTTCCTAAACCTCGTCACAGTGCCAGATGGGAGGGCAAATGCTATAGTGGCACTAATTAAAGGGATGCCCCCAGAAAAAGAACATAGCCACACATAAACTTGTAACATAAAGTGGGGACTGATAGAGCCACTGAGATGATTGGTCAGATCATGTCAAGTCAGTTTTATTTAGGCAAAAAGTGAAAACAAGCCACCGTACACTTTACTGTGACTTTATTTTGAAAGAACAATGTGTTTAATCTGCAGCTTCCTCAGGTTCAACTGGTAAAATGACACCAGCACACACAGATGTGATGAATACATTTATGAGCCATCACGATATAAGAGGAAGGACACAACACCTATAATCTACTACACAAAATACACCCCTTAAAAACATATGAAGGTCAATACTACACAGTTCCAAAAGTGATATCATTCTACATTTCATAAACTTCATAGAAAAAAATAATAGACTGCCATCAACAAATAAGTGAATAGCAGAATAAACTATAGGAACAACAGCTGTCCCCCAAGACCACTGAATGGGAGGGAGAGTGCAAGGGGCCTAGTGGCTCATCTCTCCATAAGGGTCCAAATGACCTGTGGAAAGATACACAAGTTACATACAAGAGCTCAAATTAGGGGTTTTCATCAAGTTAAGTTTCTGGTCACAGAAAAGAACTCAAATCCTGTCTTTCAATATGTCTCCTGTCTTCCTCAATTTTATTTAAATAGCATCAAATCATAATGTTATCTCAGGGTACTTTTCACATAAAGCAGGTCGAGACTGTACTCTTTAATTTACAGAAATCCAACATTCCCCCATTAACAGCGCTTGGTGAAGGCAGCAAGGAAAAAACTCCCCTTTAATGGTAAGAAACCTCGAGCAGAACCAAACTCTAGGTGGGAGACCATCTGCCTTGACCAGTTGGGTTGGGAGAGAAAGGAGAAAGAGAGAAATACACAGTAACAACAATGATAACTGATATCAACACAACAACAAAACCTCCCGATTAAAACAGGACAACATAATAGGGTTGCCAAGCAGTGCAGGATAAATCTCCATGGATGGTGTCTTGTACATGAGACTGGTCTGCAAAGATACATCCAGCACCGTGCCATACATGGATACATTTAAAGAGCAGCTGCAGCAGCTTCACATTTAATCTCAGAAATAACTGCAGTGGTCTGCTGTCCTTCAAGCAGCCAAAAAAATGCCTTCGGTCCTCCTGATTTGACTATGAAGGCAAGTTTCATAGAAAATGTCAAATGTCAGTAATCATTATAAATGAGATTACATCTGTAATATAACTCCAGAACTGTCCGACCTAATCAATCTTACTTTATTGTTATCTCCTTAATTTATGCTTTAGGAGGTCAAAGACACTCGCTGGCTGTCCCGGCACCAGACTATCACTAATTTACAACAGAAGCTCAGAGCTGTGTTGGCAGCTTTAGATGAGGAGGTGGAGGTGGAGGTAAGATGGTGCCCGCTGGCTAAAGGCTTGTACAGTTTTTGTGCTACGAGTAGATTTGTGGCAGCTGTAAGCAGATGTTCCTACATATTTGAAGCAAGTCAACCTTCTGGCTATTGAACAGCAGGTATGCCTACAGCTATTGTACATTTTAGAGTACAGTCACCAATTATTTAACTGTTCTTCAACTCAATATTGATATGATGCAAGTTTCAAAGCAGAAAAAGAAGATAAAATCACAGAAGAAATCCCGTTTTCGATCCCTGTGACTATGGCTCCTATAAAAGCTGATTCCCATCCCCGTGGTTCTGTCTTGTGAAAGTTACACTAGGACCTTGATAACCCCAGAGGTCTTGGTGCCTTCAGTACCAGGGATGAGAGGAGAGGGGGAGGACAGGTAGTGGTAGAAACTCTGGGCAAGGTTCAGAGAGCAAGTAAGATATTCATGTTTCAGTTACTTTGTCAATGAAACCAATCAAACGTTATTTATATAGCAGCTTTCATACAGGTTAACGTAGTTCAAAGTGCTTTACAGTTGATTGACAAGCTAATAATAAGACAGAACCAGTGAAGACATAAAGAAAAGGAATAAAAATGACGAGGGAACAAAAACGAAAAAAGTCCAAATTATATGAATTTAAAAAAACAATGCACATAAGAGAAAATGCAGATGATCAGGTTTTTTTAGAAAATTTAAATAAAGTAAAATAAGTAAGAAAAAGTAAAAAATAAATACATTTAAAAAATCTAAATAATTAGAGAGTAACTTATGTTACTGTATGGGTCTTTGTGAGCATGGTATTCACTTTCCTAACTACATAATGAATCTTCAGGCTCACTGAAGTCAACTCAAAGTAAAACACTAAATAAATACTGTATGTGTCAGTGGTGCAGATCAACTTTGGTGGGTACCACAAACTACTTTATCATCTTATTTTCCACCTGTAATATTTTGTTAATATTTCCTCAATATAATCTATTTTTAGTGTAATCAAAAAGGACTTTACTTATATTTTATATATTTGCTGTCTAAGTATATACCTCTCATGTCATTTTAAAAGTGATTCGTCGTACTCAACAGTACAGTTTTTCCACTCTGCTCCACTTATTTATCATCACATCTAGATTGATAATGTGTATCAGCTGTGTTACTTCAAATGGACTGTTTTGTATACAGATTAAAACACACAGCAGGTTTCATGCCAGCGTGTCAGATAATGAGAAAGAGGATTGATGGTCTCTTCATAGCCTGGTCTTTAAGTTTCAACACCTCAGCATTCTGGGAGCTGTCAGTGAGCTGGCACCTCAAACCAACCACAAACCAGCAAATGAGGAGAGAAGTGTTGTTAGTGCTGAAGACACTGGCAAAGCAGATCCTCCAAGAACCAGAAGCCACTGTGCTGCAAGAGTGAGACTCTTTCAAGCATCATGTGCTAACTGGAGCACTTAAGCTCTGACTGACTTATTACTAAACACATTATAAACACATTTTGTCAATCTAAGGGAGGAAGTTTGGGGAGCGTTTGGATTAATCTCGCACCGCAATTGCTGTTCATGCATGTGTTTTAGGACATGGATCAACAGTCAGTCATGAGTAAGGGCCCAGATCTACCCCATGCCTCAGCCAACTAGCCCTCATTTTTCCTCTGTGAGGTTTCAAGAGGGACTTTTCCCAACATGAATAGAGTAAGAGCAATTGAATCTAATTGAATCTTTGTCCCTCCACCCCCTTCTCCTTATTCTTTTTCTGCTTGCAGATGAAGACAGACCTAAAGAACAGATACCACCCATACTAACACACTTGAAAAACGTATATTAGATGATAATTTACGTACACTGGGTGTGCACATGCCAGTGTAAACAGGAAGCAGACTGTCTGATCATTCTGAGGTTGGTTGCTTCGTTGCAGACAATAGTACAGAGGAAGAACAGCAATGGTATGGAGGTGTAATTGTAAAGAACCATGTTCAAAATTGTATTAAAAGGGACTAAAAACTTATTTTAAAAGATTTTGGGGGTTTTTCGGAGCATACCTTGTGCTAAGATATACTGTGTAGGACTAGATATTATGATCCCTAGAGTTGCACACTTGCTGCCAGGACTCTGTAGGATGGTCAAATGAGTGATGGCATCCTCTGTGTTGTTGTGGGTGTGCTCCTTCCTCTGTGTTTTTGGCGTCCCTGGCTCACCCCCTGGATGCTAGTCTTCTCACTTGGGCACCCAGGTGGAGTCTTTTCTCTTTAGCCACAGCCACTGGCTCCTAATTTCGGCAGTTCTTGAGAGGTCTTTGACTGCCTGCCAGTGGACCATCCATCACACTTCCATCTCATGGAGTAGCTTAGATGTTGACGTTGCTATGTAACATCAAACATAGCCACGTTAAAGTTCGAATCCCTCACCAAACATGAAGAATTTAACAAATAACCCAAACTTTTTTATTGTCTACTGAATCAAACCATACATTGTGTCTCACTGCTGGAAGAAAGGCATAGGTGAGCTCCGTGCCCCTTTTTTTGTATAGACTCTGCACCACTGCCTGGGTGCCTGTTATATTCTCTTCCACATATATATGTTTGTTGGTGTTTCTTCTTCAAAGACAAAGTTAGATGCCTGCTGTGGAAAGACTTTCTCACCCTGAAATATAACTTATCTGACAATGACAGTGGACACTTTCTTTGATTGTTCAGGTCAAGAAGAAAAAAATGATACTTTGTGCCATGTGAAGGACCAAATATCATGCAATCTATATGAAAAGAAAATCCTAACAAGAGAAGAAAAAAAAAACTTCACAGGCTTCCAGTATTTCTGTCGTGTGTGTGTGTGGGGGGGGGGGGGCATATTGACCAATACTGTAGGTGCCCTTCGTCGTGACTTTAGGGCACGGAGAAGGTGAAACGAGGAGAAGGATGAGTAGAGGAAATGATAGGGGAAGGAAGATGACAGGAAAATGGAGAAAAGGAGGAGGAGAGGAAGAGTGGAAGAAGGAGGAGAAGTCGGGGAGCCCCTTCACATGGGACCAGGCTATTGATTGAATTCTGACATTGATTAAGCATCCCCTGATTCACAATGCCATGAGTGTGTGTGTGTGTATGTGTGTGTACAGTCTGGTTTATGTATGAGTGTGTGTTTATGCAGTAGTGGTGGGGTCTGTGTGTGTGTGTGTGTGTGTGTGTGTGTGTGTGTGTGTGTGTGTGTGTGTGTGTGTGTGTGTGTTACACCTGCTGGAAGTGATAGCAGCAGTCTATAAAGTGAAAGAAGGGGGATGAAGAAATAAGAAAGAGTTTATTTTCATTCACATGCATATACAGTGATGTGTGCTCTTTTGAAATGTGTGTGTGTGTGTGTGTGTGTGTGTGTGTGTCTATAGATCTCTACCCCTAGGAGGCCTGACTTGCAATACCACTTCATCCATCCTTGTGGGATAGAGAAAGGGTCTCTCTTTCTCTCTTTCTTTCTCCTGCTACCCCCTTCGCTCTCTCTGTCTCCTTTGTGTGTACTCCTTTTCTTTTTTATTCATCATTAATCCTCCAGTCTGGGTCTGGGGTGTCACAGCCTCTCCCTCCCTCCACTGCCCTCTCCCTCTCTCTCTCTCTCTTGCTCTCTTTCTTTTCTCGCTCTCTCTCTCTGTGTTATTGTGTGTGTGTGTGTGTGTGTGTGTGTGTGTGTGTGTGCGTGTGTGTGTGTGAAGGGCAAGGTCTTGTCATCCTGTGCCCCTGTCACTCTGCCTCCCATTCAGAGCATGGCACTCCCTTTGCCAGGGATAATTACCAACCCTCCCCTCTCCACCCCACCCCTCCTTCACCTCCCTTTCCCCAGCCTCCTCCTCCTCCTCTTCCTTCTCCTCCTCACCGATTCTTTTTTTTTCTCCCCCCAGAATCCGAAATGCACATTTTCAGACAAACTATTTCGATCATTTAATACGATGATCATAGCGTAGCCATAGAGATCACCCAAAAAGCCTGTAGGGGGCGCACTGAGGATTCTTGTAACTTTTGTGTGTGTGTGTTTGTGTGTTTGTGAGTGCTTGTGTGAGAGGGGTTAAAAGGGGGGTGGTGGAGTGTCTGGTTTAGGGTCCAGACTCAAAACACACACACACACACACACACACACACACACACACACACAAACACACACACTCATTCAGACCTATCCAATCTTTATTTTTTAAGATTTTAGTTTTTTCTTTACTTTAAGTTTCTTTGACGATTGCGTAATCTATCTCTGGATCCCAGACTTTGGGGTCCTTGAGAAAGAAAAGTCCTCCAAAAATGAACCAGTTTAATATCACTCTTCTCAAATGTGACTTTCAAGACTTCTATTCATAAGATACCAGAGCTAAAATACAGTCAACAGCAACATATGTCTGTACAAAGTCAAATCTATTAACTTTGAATGGAATTTCTTGGCCAAAACCTTCAAAAAAACATGAACCTTTGATCGAATGCAGATTCCGGAGCCTCAGTTTCCTGTTTCCCTCCTACAGCTCTGCACTGCTTTGCCTTTAATCTGCTTCATAAAGGCTGTTATTTCATACTCCATATAAAACGCTCCATAAACATTTCATTTGAAGACATAATTCAAGTTTAACCACATTGAAGTAAACAATTCAAACTGTTGTTACTTACTGTAGACTGTAAAGAACAACTACAGTGAGCTTATAAGTGGACTTTATACTGTTTCCCACACTCTACATGTGTACAAATGTCACTATTTGTTTATATGCATATAAAAATGTTGTATATTGTACTATACTTAATCTACCTCCAGCTCTGGCCTCCCTCCACTGGCTCTTCATAAAATGTATTATTAGTTATTACCTATCAAACACTACATGGTGGAGTCTCTGTATATCTATTCGTCAAGTGTCCATCAAGCAATCTAAAGGCTGTCAGGTCAGCTGACCAGGCTCTATTGAATTTTTTTTTTCCCAGCAACTGCTTTGACAGAATCATCCTTCCTCAAGGTCCACTTTTAAAAGCTCTATCTTAAGATTTCAACCACATCTCAGGGCTGTCATTGATTTTATGGAGCTCGCCCAAGTGTTGCGATGTGATACAAATATGGAAGTTTTTTCAGGTCTTCACATCAGGTCATAGTGGACTGTATATAGGGGGTGGGGGGGTATTTGGAGTCTCGAATCACATTTGAATGTCCTGCATGACGGCCGTCCACAGATTCCTGCTTACTGACTTTGACACCTTTGTAGTCAGTTATCAGTTTTATCCAGACTTAGCTCATCTCATTGCTTTGAGGATAGTACTACTCTGATTAAGACTGAGATTAGTTCATTTTGATAATATAAGATAAGAAAATTTGTCTTGGGTTAAAAATGGCCAATCCAGCTGCACATTAACAACATACATGACAGACACAGTGACAGGACCGAAAGATGCAAACAGTGAACACAATAAGATAAGTATTCAATGAGGTAGGGTTCGCTGCATATTGCACATATTCCAAAATAAAGATGGACATATTAAGGCACAAGGTAAAGAAGTGGAAATAATTACTATAAAATTACAATAAATAAGCTACATAAAACCATTCAAGAAAAAACCTATAAAGAAATCGTTAAAAAAATCCTCGAATGTTGTCACTGGGATGACTCCCATCCCGACTGCTATTTCTGAAAGTGTATCAGTAGCTACTTTAGATCACCAGCTACCTCCAACTATAGTTACCTCTGAGCCTTAATCTAGCCTGACAAATTCCTGGGTGGGGCTTGAGGTTGACGCAGTGCTGATTGGGTATTGTTCTGCTTTTAGCGTGTCGCCTCGGTGATGTCACGGTCCAAACTGTCGCACAATGATTACTCGGCGATCAAAACTGTTGCAGATTGATTACATCACATCCAGAGTCCGGTGGGTCCTATCAAGGTCCATTGTGTCTCCATACGTTCCTGTAAAGTTCCCATTTCCTAAATTTTACCCAGAACTTCCGTAATGGAAACAAGACTCATAGTGTATGAATGTGTGAGCGTCCTCTTGATGAGCAGGTCAGACCCCTGCATGGTAGCCCTTGTATGAATGGGTCAATGTTACTATATGCAGTGTTAAAGCACTTTGAATGGTCAAAAGACTAGAAAAACACTATATAAGTCAATTTACCATTTTAATATGACATTTCTACTGTTGTCCACAGACTGTTGCTTAGTGACCTTGACACCTTTGTTATCGATTATCAATTTTTTCCAAACTTCTTACCTCCCCAATGTTGATTATATAATGACATAATATACTTGTACTGTCTTTTACCCCAAAATGTATTTTTTATATACCTTATTCATTATCATTTGATTGTATACATCTTGTGCAGGTACATCTTGCTACATAGTGATGATAAAAAAATGTATAATGTGTAAGGCTGAGCTTACTATTTAAACCCAGGAACATGACACAGCTGTATATAGTATCAGGAATGTATGTGTATTGCAGATTTGGGTATTTGCAGATTGTTTAATGTATATTTTATTTTATTTATTTTATTTATCACTTTCACCATTATGGAGCTACTGTTGTCAGTTTTTGAATTTAGTGTGATCAATAAAGTTACCTTACATTATAACATAACAATGAATTAATATAGCAATTGATTAAAGTAAACCAATAACAACATTTACAGTACAGATTTAAATGATTACAGTATATTGTAGTCACTGTAATGTCATGAGAAGTTCATAAAAAATAATTCAATAAATGGATTATTTTAGGCCAAAATGTCTCATAGTGTTCCTCCTCTTACTATTACATCATCTAATTCAAATTATATAAAAAGAATTCTCAAGCCTCACTTACATTCCTTACTTCTGTGTCACTTCTGGTTGAATTCTGTTGTTCCAGACACTTGGCTATAGACTCTGTTTTTTTAAGGTGCACCTAAAAGTACAACTACTGCAGTCTAATACAACGGCCGTGCTAGAAATGCTGTCACGTGTATTCAACTTAAAGGTCATTTCAGAGGCTGTTTGTGGTGCTGTTGAACTCTATTGGATTATATATATATATATATATAAATAGGCTCAATGAAATATAAGTGACATCTGTCAGTATAAAGGAATACAGCTTCTACAAGGGCATTGCACTTGATCATAAAGTGATAAAGTTAAAGACACTTGTGTGTGTGTGTGTGTCTTAGTGTGTCACAAAGACAAACACACATACTCCACACTCACATATCCACATGTACAGTACTATACACACACACACACACACACACACACACACACACACACACACATACACACACACATACACACAATCTTTCTCTCCGCTCTCGTCTCCTAATTGGTCTTGAATAGCGACCCTCATAAACAAAAGGCAGTTCAGGGGCAGATAAACAAAAGCGTGTCTTGTCGTTTATTATGGCTCCTTCGTTCTTTTTCTTTTATTTCTGTATGGCCTCTGGTCGGTCAGAGGGGAGGAGGGTGGGGGGAGTGAGAGAGAGGGAGCCAGTCTTCTCTCTCTGTTTCTCTCTCTCTCTCTCTCTCTCTCTCTCTCTCTCTCTCTCTCTCTCTCTCTCTCTTTCTCTCTATCAGATGCCTGGTGTGTTGCGTGTATTGATCGCAGAGGCTCAGTAGCAGAAAATAATGGGGTGGTGAAGGCTTAGTAGAGAGAGGGATATGGAGAGAAAAAGAGAAAAAGAGATCTACAGACGTGTGTACTCTCTCATTCACACACATACACACACATACACACACACACACACACATACACAATCCCATTTCTCTGCCTCCTCTCTGCCCTGTGCCCCCCATATGAATATTGGCTGTCCCCTAATTCCTCCATGTCACTGTTGTGCGTATGTATGTGTGTGTGTGTGTGTGTGTGTGTGTGTGTCCAGGCTGCCTCATTTGCATGTGTGTGTGTGTGTGTGTGTGTGTGTGTGTGTGTTATCTATGTGAATAAATCCTTCCAAGCCCCGTGCGCCTCAGGGTGATGTGATGCGGCCAGTGCCCGAGCAACCATACCCTAGCTAATTTACAACCAACCTAGTGTGTCCCCCCACTCCCTCACACACACACACACACATGCACGCACAAACATACACAGGCATACACACGGCTTGATGACACCATGGTGAAACATGTCGTCTAGACGACATTGAACCCTGATTCCGCCCAGGGTAATTGTTTTATGCAAATAGGGAGAGCTAGAGCTGACATGATTGGGCCAGACTTGGTGTTGATTGAAGTGTGTGTGTGTTCGTGTGTGTATGTGTGTGTATGTGTGTGTCTAGGTCTGGTTATGGATGTGGCCATGATTGTGGTGTAATGCTGGTAGCCATTAGTATTATTGTTATTGTTGGAAATGTTCTATTATTCAGCAGGGCAGGGCGGGGCAATATACATAACATGTAGAAATATGGAGGCAGATGACATGCAACTACACACACACACACACACACACACACACACACTCTCAGGGCCATGTGTTATCAGGGCAGCCATCAGAGGGGAGAGCGAGTGAGAGAGAGCATGTGTGTGTGTGTGTGTGTTGTGGTCCAAGTCGTAAATTTAATTTCATGCTGGATTTGCAGAGCTCATCTGAATTGCATGTGAGCACAGCCTGATGGGCCTCAGTCTCAACGCTGGAGAGTCACACACTAAGACGCAGATGCTGCCGACGATGGAGCACACATAAACACACACGCGCGCACACACACACACACACACACACACACATGCGACACCAACATGACCTCTAGGCATGACCCCAGATACCCGAGCTTTTTTATTATTATTAAGAAGAATACAATTCACAGCATACAGCATCAAAGGAATACACAGATAAAAAAAGATGATGATCCCTCTATCTGAACATTATGGTGTATATTTTACAGAACTGAGCAAGCTATACACTAATCAATTTGAATCTGATGGTTATTGTAGATTTGTTAACCTAGTAGGGTTATCCTTGTAATGTAGTCCAAATGATGTCAGTGACAAATAAGGGTTGTCAAGATAAGCAATTCAAAAAGATTTTTTTAAATAGTTTTAAAAGCAGCATCAGGTTTGTTAAAATGTACATTTAGTATTTTTGTTGGTTTTACATCATTTAAATGACATTTGCACCATTTTTTACCAAAAGTAAGACTGAATGTTCCTGAAAATGTTAAATGGTGTAACCACAAAAGAATGATAAATATTCAATATTTTATCCACCTACTTATACAAATAATTTCTTCATTTAAAAAACACGCAATGGTTCCTGATCTCCATGATTCCCCAGATTAAAGGTAATATTTAGAATTATTTAATATTTAAAAAGCCATGCCAAACTAGTTGATGTGATGTTTTATTGAGAATTCAAGGGTTTTTAAGGAAGTTTTTATGTGTTTTAAGTTTTTATGGTTACACCACTTTGGTATTTGACATTTTTGCCATTATCCTCAAATATATTCTCTCAAAATGAATTAAAAGCATAAATTTGATTCTGGGTCCACAAAAAAAGAATGTGTGAAAGTTATTCATACGTTTATTTTCACATTTTAACCCTTTAAATTTGACTAATCCACATGGACACAAAAAAACATCATTGACCCATATGTTGTTATCTGTTCATGCCTACGAGTTTATACCCACAATGACGACCATGTATAAATATATGCATCTACATCTGTTTTTAAGTGTTTCTCACCACACTTAATTTTCCATTATTCTGATGTTTAATCAGCTGGTCAGCAGAGGTGCTATGTTCGGTTTCATAGACGACAGCCTTGGAAGGAATATGATAATTAATGGTTTGAAAAGAGACTAATAAGGACTTCCTGACCTAATACAAACAAAGGAAAAAAAGGCATACAAGCAATTTACTAATCTAATAAAGAATCAACACATTCTCTCATCTTACTACTGTACTGGATTAACAATAGTTGTGGTTGAATATCATGATAAGAGTGTACCAGAATGTCTCAAAAATGTCATCACCATTTCTAACTTAGTTATTCCGGCAGTATGTATATCCAACTAATATATGATTTAAATAATAATGCATTGGTGCTCTTTTATAAAGATAGGGCATTGACAAGAGAAAAGAGATTGGTCAAAAATCAATGTAGCAGAGATTGAGATTCTGATTTAGCTTATTTCTAACATTTCCCATAATGCAACTCTGGTGGAGTTCTCCTTTAAGATATTGTCGAGGTTAAGCATATAAAACCACTTATTGTAGTTTGTGGGTTGGGGAAAGATTGCGTGGTTACATGGTTAAATAAGCCAGTGCTGAAGGCATATACCTATGTACCACCCTGACCTCCACATCGTCAACCCTTCACTCCTGCGCTTGCTGTGAATGTTGCCATTGAATATAAGTAGTGCAGAGTTAGTTACAAAGAAATGTAATTTATAGAAGTTTTGGGCTGTTCAAGGGTTTAGGCTTTTCAGTACAAAGGACACTCAAATTATTCAACTAGCTACTCTCTTGACTTGTTCTACCTTGACAAGTTAGTAACCTCTGCGTGTTGTGTGCATGTTCATTGCCACACTACAGCTCAGGAATCTATTTTCCTACTTAATGTCTCCTTTTGGGCTCTAATTTGTTACTGTATTTACAGATGTTGCAGCTGACATGTTGCAAGTGTAGTGAAATGGTCCCCTTGTGCAGTATTTTAGTGGTTTTATTCAGCGATACATCAGCCATAAACATTGATTTTCTTGCAATAAGACAGGCTTGTGTTTCCATTCAAGGTATGGATCTTTGTCTTGAGTGATCCGGAGCCTAGTTTGAGCCTGTGACTTTAGTTAGAATAGCTCCTGTACCTTCTTTATGCTTTAATGTGTGATTTCATGTGTTTTCTTGTTGGTAGACGCTGGTAAAGGTTTGGTTTGGTTTGGACTACTGTCAAAGTTGCTTAATATAGCTCTGCTATATGTAGAACATAAATACTGAAGTGCAAGAGTTCCACCCAGAAAGATTTAGCACTGGGACAAATGTCTGTTAACTAAGCCATGCTAGCCTGGTTAGCCCAACGCTAGTTAGAAACCATAACTGGAAGACCTTCCGATACTATTCAGATGTATCATTTGGAAGAGTTACACTGGACAAATAGCGGAACTGATGAAAACTGTGTGGCGACCTGCTCAACTTAAAGTTGAGTGACATCATATCCCATGAATGTGTCTCTTCCAGAGCTCAGTAAATGAGCACAAGCTGCATCCATCCTGGCATTGTCCACCGGACCTCCAGGACCACAGAGAATCAAGTGTCTGTGAGTAAATCTTCAATTGCATGTTGAAACCTTTAAACTGTACAGCTGGCTTTAATTGGTAGACTGACGTTATTCATAAATATACTGCACAAGTGTTTTTGTTCATTTTTAATTTCCTTCATTTATGGGCTCATGGCATAATATGTGTCATCCAGGCATGTCATATAATGTTTTTTTCAGGACAAGTCAGGCCATTCAGAGTTGTCATTTCATTTTGCACATGACTAGTACTATACAGTACATTTAATAGATAGATAGATAGATAGATAGATAGATAGATAGATAGATAGATAGATAGATAGATAGATAGATAGCTCGATCATCCCCATTGGGGAAAGGGTTAGGGTTACTTTCAGTTTGACCGACTTGAGTTACTTT
This sequence comes from Scomber japonicus, assembly GCF_027409825.1. Taxonomy (NCBI): domain Eukaryota; kingdom Metazoa; phylum Chordata; class Actinopteri; order Scombriformes; family Scombridae; genus Scomber; species Scomber japonicus. The sequence continues at coordinate 28,833,637 of NC_070591.1, read as the reverse complement.
TACTGAAGCGAGTCATATGATGAACCAAGACCTCAAGTTATAAGAGGCATCTTGTTTCTGTGAGTAAGGAAAGGTTCTGCTGATTCTTTATATTGTTTGTGATGTTTGAGCATTATGCTTTGATACCATCATGATTTGAGATGAAGGGGTACGAATTTGGGCACAAATTATCTCCTTTGGACATTTATGCTGTGTTCCATCTTCATTTACTTTTACCCAGTAACATCTATGCTGATGCTTTCATCTCTGCAGACATCTCACAAGTGTTACCTTTATCATTATGATACCAAGAGTATTCATATAGACTTTGTAGTTGTACAGATACATTATATTTACTTTGGATATGTCATTTTAAAGCAGGACCCTGACTCAGAGACCTTGGGATTGAGAGGTTAAGGGTATGTAGGTTGGACACAATTTGACATTTACTTTATTGGCTTAATTTTTACAATAGAAATTATGGTCAAAGAGCCACCACCTGATAAATTACAATAATGTGTTTATTTTGTACTCCAAATATCGAACTGTCACCTCAAAACAGAAACATATTTTCTGTACAAATGTTTCCTGGAGTTCCCTTTGTGTCTCTTCACATGTGTATTCCAGTGTGTAAAACTCCATGTGCTTTGCTTTCAAGTGTTTCTACACTGTGCCATATTTCTATAACCGCTTTGATACTGTTTAATATATGAAAGAAACGCCTGTAAGATTCTCACCTGTCTTCACTTCTAATCAGCTCATACCCCAAAACTGTCACGACCATCATCCAACATCCATTTAGATAAAACACTACCTCCGTTTCACTCCCATCTCTCTTCTTCATAATTTACTCCCTCGGCCTTCGTCGCTGAGGTCTGAAGTGGAGCGAGGGTAAGAGAGACCCTACAGATACATACGGGCTGAAGTTAAAAGTGAGAGGAAGAACTCTGCAATTACCCTGTTACAAGGATTGGAGCAATTAAGGAAATGTACAGTTCAGCAAGGTTCACGGTTTCAAATGCCCATCAGAGGCATACAGAGAGCCTCATAAAGAGATGAGTCATATTTAGCAGCTCAAGGCTCTTCTCTCTATCACACACACACACACACATACACACACCCTGGCATTATAGCAATTGCTTAACCCTTCCTGACACACTGAGCGGATCAGTTGTATCTCAGGTTTTTACACTGCAGCACGTTCCATCATCACAGCATTCCCTCTTACCTGTTTCAAACAAAGCCAGCGTGGAATCATGCTGAATGTTTAAAAGGAAATCTCTTGATTTGTCCTTTTGTTTGCTTTTTAGTTTAAGAGTTTAGTTTTCTCACTTACCTCTTCACTTCCACTGTGCAAAACCTGTTGAGGTCAGTGGCAATTCAATCTGTGCTATCTGAAGGACAAATGAAGAGTTCAGATCTAAAAAGCTTTAATTTGTCTTTTTTTTTTAAATGAAAGAAAAAAAACACTATTCACAACCCATCCAGTCTGTAAAAGTGTTTGCATTTTGTCACCCAAGAACTCTCTTTAATTCCTATTCATTTTATGGCATCAATCATTTACAGGCACGCGGAGCCGCATTCTTTTCAAAAACGTGAACTAATTTTAGAGAGAAACTTTGAAGGAGCCGTGCGTTTGTTTGACTCATATCTACAAAAACCTTGCAAAACTCACCAGATGGACATTTTATATCCAAGGTTTCTTCTGAAAGACATTGTTTTCTTTTCTCTTTTTTGTGCTTTTTTGTGCTTTCCTTGAGAGTATGTACATGCCTATTGTGGAGGATCATCTGACAGAGCAAAATGGGGGGGTGGGCGGAGATATACAATCTGTGGTCTTTATTTGAGGCCTAAACGTTTTTCCAGGTCCTCCAGTCTTTGACTCAGCAGACAAGCCTGAGTGTCCCGGGACAGCTTGAAGGTGGATGTTTTGCAGGAGTGAAGACACAATTGATAGAAATGAATAGAAAAAGTGGACAGATTACATAAATATTAAACCACCCACTCAAACCACATATATTCATCTTTTTATTTGCGATCTACCACCATTTCATTCTGACATGAATCTTTACGACCTAATCTGATACTGTGTCTCAGATCGTGTACTTCTGTACTTACACTTAATGTTTTGAGTGCTTTAGTGCCTTCACACTGAGAAGTATGGAAAAATGCTGTGCACTATGAGAACTATGGACACTTCTCGTCCTCAACGGTCGCCATCTTGGCTACGTAGCAGAAGGGGAGGGGCCACTTTTCAGGCAGGAAATGGCGACCGAGGACGTTGTAACTACGTTGACCATTACTGCTATATACACATGTAAATTATACATGTGTACAATGCTATACTGTTGTCACATACTGTATAAGCCATCAGTACGTTTCTTGGGTTAATTTAGCAGTTAGCATGATTTGGTACGGTGAATGCCAATGCTACCTTGATAACGTTAGCCTACTAATCTTGCTTACTAACGCTAGCTTGCTAATGCTAGCTTGCTATCACTGGCTTACTAATTCTAGCTTACTAATGCTAGCTTGCTAACTAGCTAATCGTCATATCCAGTAATTGCGCAACAGTCGTGTTTGATTTGAGACAACACTAGCCTGTTGAAATTTGTGCACTACACTAGTTAGTACACAGTGGACACAGTGTAGGCCTACTACCCAGAAGTATGTGATTTGACACACAGCATAATACTATCATGTTTCTGAAAGTTATTATAACAGGAACAAGGCCACACCTCACTCTTTCTTGCTAATTCAATCACCTGTGCATACTTACAGCAGTGTAACCCCTCTCTCTCCTGTTTGTCTCAGTTCTCATGACCCTCTCGCCTCAAACCCCATTATTTTCCTCTCTCCTCTTTCAGTAGGAGGCATGGTGGCTCAGTGGTTAGCACTGATACCTCACAGCAAGATGATTTGGGGTTCAAATTCCAATTTCCTTTTTGTGGTGGGTTTGCATGTTCTCCTTGTGTTCTTGTGGGTTTCCCGCCAGGTGCTCCGGTTTCCCCCCACCACCCAGCATTCATGTTAGGATTAATACTTCCATCTAAGTAAGTTAGATGAAGCAGAAAACTCATTAAGACGTGCCCTCATCCTGAGTTTCAACCGTTGGAAACCAAGAAGCTCCAGCTACTTCATGACTCCATTCAGCCCCCCTTGACCCATAATTATCCCACCATTCAAGACCCTTCCTGAAACTTCTCGCCAATCCAAATAAATGATCTTGTTAAACTATACAAACCAGCTTCTAAATGACACAACTTTCTTCTCAACCCAGTCTTCCTTAAGTCAAAAACAAGCCTTACAACACACTGAATCTTGATATCTAGACAGTTAGATGTCAGCAACACTTTTCATATGTTGAATATTGTATTGATTTTTAGAAGCATGAGAAGGTAAAAATGTCTAGTATTTCATATAATTTAGCGATACAAATTGAGAAACATTACACAAAGTTATGGAACAAAGAGATTTTTTCTTTTCTTGTCCTCATCTCATGACCCCTCAGATGTATGTAACTTGGCAAGCCTTGGGGGGCGGGGTCCCAACCCTCAGACTGGAAGCACTGACATAGATTACTCAAATCATGTGATCTCAAGTGTCACATACTGTATGTTGTTGTGTAGTGAAAGAGGATTTTAATGATGTTGTCCATATAGTGTGACAACTCCAAAATTATAGTAAGTTTATTATAGTAGGTTATATCAAAAAGAGATAAATACATACTGGATCTCAAAGTAAATGACATACATAGAGAAAAAATGATACTTAATAAAATGTGAGGATCTAAGTGTAATCCAGAGCTGACATTTTAGTTTGTAAATCTTCTCTTCCTGTCATTTTTCTTCTTCATTTCCTGTGTTTGATCATCAGATTTATAATGCCGTGTGCTGGATTTAAAATTTTCCTATAAAAACAGAATATTTCATGAAACCTGCTGAAGCTTTTACTTGTTTTTGTTCACAATTCATCACTTTGATAGTGAAAGTTCAAACTTAACCTTGGAAACAGTCACTTGGCAATATAATATTAAGTAAAGGTTGACTTACAAGCTTTTTCCTCCCATTGTCTCCATCTCCCAGTGAAGACTGAGATATGGTTCACAGTTCCAGAAGAAGTCAGGGCTGTGATTACTTTGATTCTTTTTTTTTTACAACAAAAATAAAATGAAGGACTAAAAAATTGTCTGTCTTTGAGATGAGCAATTGAAGCTTATTATGACTGGTCTTCTAGTTCAGAGTCAGTGGAGCTAAATGAATGGCTGTATGTTCAGTTCACATGGTTAAAGGACACTTCCAAAATAACTATACTGTTATTTTAGCTTCACACATTTTCTAGTCAGTCTTAAAACAACAGTCAGGTGATCACATGAACAATGACTCATCATAATCATTCTTTCTGTTTATATAGACCATTAGAGTCTAGTTAGAAATGTACTCACAATGTAAGTGATGGGATACCGTCATGGTTGTGAGCGAAAATGTATTCAAAGGTTTATGTGAAGTTATATCTGAAGTAGATGTCTTCCACAGTTACATTTGTTTTAGTTAAGAACTGTCCTCTTTGTGTATCTAAAGAGTTTTCTTATTCAGTATCAGTGGAAGGTTTGTGCCCAAAACAGGGAATTTGGCACTAAAAAGACTTTAAAGGTAACCTCCATTGAAAGTGCATTATGAAGGGATCTCTTAACCCTTAAATACTGGTCATATTTGCACATTTCACAGTATCCCCTCATAATCATTTTGTAACCACAAATCATTCATGTATATATCATCAGAATGTCATCTTTAGTTTTTACAGTTTTTTGAATGGTAAATATGAGTCAAACATTTAATAAAAATGTGTACATAAAAATGTTTTCAGAAAGTTGAAATATTCCCATTTTTGTATATTCTGGGTCACATGAGGACAAGTTTTCTGTGGTGTTTTTCCTTCTCTTAAATGTAAAAAAGGGTCACATTAGACACTGTACAGTATGTAATGTGTATGTTAATGATCAGTATGAAAAGGAGGAATGATTACAGCAGTGTTCATTCGGACTCCTGACTGTTGTTTTAGGACGGACTTGAAACATTTTGAACCTACCCTTTAAAAAGCTGTCTGCCCCTCTCTGGCATGTCGTGTGTTAGAGACATTAAACCTCAAAGGACACAGACACAGGAGTTCCTTGTCTTCACCCTGATAGGGACAGATGGAGATGCCCACAGACAGAAGCATGTAGAGATGTATTATTCTGGCTGCTTAACTAACCCTAACTCTGTTGATCTCCTGGGCAGAGGTGTCATCATTTTAACTCTGAGGTGACCTGTTTTCTGCAAATTAAAAAGGTAGTTATTTTGAGTGTAGATGGGTTGATCGGACACTACTTGTGCATGATGAATTGCATAGAGAAAAAGAGAGTGAAATTATTTATAAACCATATTTTTCATTTAATTATGTGCTACTGCAAGCACAGAGTAGGAGGAGAGAGGAAGCCTTGAGATAAAACAAAACAAGCCAAGCTATACAAACATCTAAGAAATGATAAGTTTCACTAACACCCTTCGCGCGGTGACTATGGCTGCACTCCCAGGGCGCTTTACCTTCCAAAAGCTGCTCCAATAACGAAGACAAAAGCCAGACACACACCTACCTGAGCACTAAACACACACACACGCTTTTCTCTCTTCTCGCCTGGCCAGTCTCAACATCCCAGCGCTCTTTGAGGCGAAGTCCCAACAATTCCACCGGGTCCCTCATTAAGGCCCAGGCGCCGACTCTCAAGGGGAGGTGGTGGTGGTGGTGGTGGTGGGGTATAGGGGGAGCTGCTGGGTAAACTTTAGAGAGGTCACCTCCTCATTTTTTTGTCTCCTGCCTCCTATCATCCTGCGTTCCGGCCCGTCCTCGGGTCCTGTCAGCGGAGGAGAGTGTAAACAAGCAAAAAGGTTAGTGTTGTTTTCACCCCACACCGTCTTCTCTCATTAGGAACAAGGGACAGCGAGCCACCCAAAACGCTGCGCTTTGTTGTTTGAGAGGCGACTTGTGCGATGGTCCCTGAGTCCTTGAATGTCGACAGCACAACAAGAGTTAGGCACCAGCTGTAGAGTCAGAAATAAACTTGTGTTTAAGTCTCGGAAAGACTTCATAATCGGATACTTAGATATATGAGGTCTATTGTGTGATCACATACCAACATGACAACTACAAATCCTTCCTGAGGTCTATTGTGGTTGCTTGGACATCCACCTGTCCATTAATAGTCTTCAGAGACAGAGTATTGCACCAGAACAGGACAAAGCATTTGTAAAAGCCAAAAAAAGAAGATCATAATTTGTAGAGATCTGTCCAGGGTAATCCTGCTTCTCTCCAAATGCATGCTGGGAATAGTTCCTGCCTGCCACAACTCTACCAAAGCTAAGCAGGTATAGATAATGGATCTATGGATGGTCTACAATTACTGTACACCTTCTGCTTCTTTTTTATAACTTAATATTATTGCATGTCTAATTTTAGCAGTGTGCTTTACATTTAGCTGAGTTCTGGATATTTTGGTTGCTGTTTGGTTTTTGGCCAAGCCCAAGTGAAAAGTTAAGTGCTCTAAACTGAATGAAGTGGGTTGTAGTTCTTACATTAACATGTCAGAGCAGGTCTGGAATTGATCTAGAGGGAACAGTTTAAGTGTATGACTGCTCAATTCCAGTACTGAGCTCTTCAGGTGCCAGATAGGTAAGAGGTTCCAAAGTCAGACCTTTAGTCTAACAGCAGTGTTCTGTCCTGAGGTACTCTTTGTATGTGACGTCGTCTTGCTGATTTTGAATATGCTCTTTAAAAATATCCTATGGAGTTTTTTAACATGGGTAGAGCTATGGAGAGATGTTTTTCGGAGTGGGTCCCTGTTTTGTTTGTATCTTGCTTGTGGACAACAACACACATTCATTTGGCACGAATCACACCATCAATGTTACGCTATTGACCCACAAAATGTGATGAAACGAGCCAAAAATACCCCACTGTGTAATTTGCTACGGGTCAGGTCAGACACATGCAGACCACGAGTCTAAAGTGCAACACACTGTAAAACGTCATTTTTGCAAACGTAATATATTTTTAGTAAAACATCCACAACAATATGCCCACAATTCAAGTTAATAAAAGCTTTTTTAAATCACGTAGTTTATTTGTGCATGCGTCCTCCCAGTCCTCTCTGCTTTCATTTAAAAATCACATCCACTTACACTGCAGTCATTGAAATGGTTGGGTTTCGGTTCTATTTAAAGTGGGTCAGGTACGGAATTGAATTAGTGATGCTGTCCGATAACGGGTCAGGTGCAATTTTAGGCACAGCGGGTATGGGCCGGGGCAGGATTCTTGTAAACAATGCATGATTTGAAAGGTTAAAAAAAATCAGCTATGCAAGTGTTGAAATCCATTAACAGAATTATTACAAGAAAACTCAATGGGGAACCTATAATGTTCCACTAAATTTCCATCACCTTGTTTGTTGAATGGTACCTTATTGTATTTTTAAGGATAACATTACTCATCATGGTGGGAGTAACTGATTCTGTTTCTTGCTGTTGGATCCCAAAAGTGTAACTCAAGCCTCAAAATAACCAAATGACTTCACTGTGACCCACACTGTTGTACAGCAAGAGTCAACAAAGTACATTAAAGCATACATTTCCTGAGTTTGAGACTAATAAGGAATAAATGGCTAATAAGCAATATCTTATTAGTCCCACAGTGGGGAAATTAACATTATTGCAGCAAGTGAATAGCAAAAAATAAAAAAGGCATCAATAGAAAGAATAAAGAACAATAAATAAGAAGTACACAAGCAATAGAAGTCAAAAAAGTAGCATCATTTACAAGAGTATAAGTAAATTAAGTATATTAGTAAAATACTGTATATCACAGTGACTTTTACTAGCCAGTACTGTAAAGCCTAGTGCAGATTACAGAACAAGCAATGCCTTACTATAAGCAGGTTTTAGTGTAGTAGTCTGCAGAGCACAGTACATCTACATCAACTTCATTACTTCACTACAAAACTAATGCACAATAACAACAGAGTACACTTGGGAGGTGTAGATAGGGTGAAGATTTCTTCTTAAAGTGGCTATCAGAGGATTGACAGGGACTTGGCTCTGCACTGTGGACACAAAACGGCCGAAAAACTGGAACGACTGTGTGCATAACCTCTGCATACCAATAAACTAAAAGATCCTATTAAAAGTTTCCCCATGGTAGTCTTAAAAGCTCCTGCTAGTGTCTTCTCTCCTCTTCTTTATTGCAGCTCTCTTCCCCCAGTCAGTGTCCATCCTGACACACACACACACACACACACACACACACACACATGCACAGAGCCACCATCCAGCTCTCTGGTGTTCCTCCCCTGTTATACAGTGGTGAATGTCTCCCTGCCTGCCTGCCTGCCTGTCTCTAGGTTTGCTGACTGGCTGTGGAAGAAGCCATTTAGCATGCTGAATGTCAAGGTTAGCGTGTGCGTCGTCCTTGTCATCACTCTCCGCGGCAGAAGGTCAGGGAAAAGCTCTCCTCAAATGGCCTGTTCTAGACAAAGAGGAGTGCTGGCAAGGGGGGGGGGGGTGGAAGAAAGGAGGACAGAAAGTGATACAAACAAGCAAACAAACACTCCTTATTTTCAGCACCAGTCAACCGATATCCCATCTCCCTTGGCTCCAAGAGTGCTGCTCTTCAAGGTATCATCTCTTTTGTGTGTGTGTGTGTGTGTGTGTGTGTGTGGTCTTCTAATTGTGTCATTACGAGAAACCAAATGACTCTGCAATAACAGAGAGATTGGCCACTCTTCCACTGGGGGGCAATTTTACAGTAGGATTAATTAAAACTCAGGTTTAAGTTTAATTTGGATTTTGGTCTTTACTCCAAATTAGATTAGATACCTGTTTCATGGTTAGAATCACACTGATAATATTCATGCAAATGCAGGAGTGTGTTTTCATGCTGTTCTCTTTCGGTAATTGCTTAAAGTCAATAGCAATTCAACATTTACATAGATTTTGAAAGTGCTTCTAGTTTGCCAGGTCTTTACAATATAAACAGATGTATATCTAGGGTATTGAACTGTTGGTCAGTATCCATACAAGCACACACATCATTCCCCTTCATGCTTACCCTCTGTCTCTGAGTTTCATGGTGTATATTTGCTGTCACATGGAGTAATGACCGCTGAAGGAGACGACCGTCGGCCCTCCCGAACGTCACCATTCCCCCTGTGATCCATAACCGCACAGCGATTTTAATGCAGCGAGTAATTACAATATGGTCCAACCTGCTCTCGCTCACTTTCTTGTGCAAAAAATCATAATCTACTGCACAAACTCAGGATGCATGTGCAAACTGGTGCAAACACTCACATGCACAGATGCAGACAGAGATTGCACAGCAAAAGTATAAACTCATTACATTTAGTAGTAAGTCCCAAAAGCTCCAAAATATTGTATGTCCCTTACTTTGGCACCTTGAACAGATCATTTGCTGAAATGTGATCAAATAGAATTAATTGCCTCAAATATAAGCCTGTTTCAAATAAAGACCTGGCTATGTATCTAACTGTAACTTTCCTAGCATAATAGTAATAATACTGATAATAATGATGATCAGTTATTTTTCAGATGACATTTATCACATAACTAATTTTTGAGATGAAATAAGTTAACATTTTGCTATGATGGTTGTTTCTTACAGCAGTTTATTCTTGGAGTCCCCAGGGGGCCTGGTCGGTTGTCTTATTATGTTAAATATGTTAGTAGGATGAGAGTTAATAAAGAGAAATGTCTGTCAAAGTCATGCTTTTTGTAAAATATGCCACATGGATTTTATTGTATCACACCTAGGGAAGAGCGATGTGAGCCAGCATGACAAATCTGCCAAGCATTATGTGCTCAAGAGGTGCAGGAACATGTCCCGCCAATGACTGCATTTATAACTAGCAATGTCTCTGAGGCCGATCAAGTGACCAAAGCTGACTTGGAAATGTTGGCATCGAAAGTAAATGTGACATTGAACACAAAAGCTGAAGTGAAAAAAGAAACATTGGCATTGAAATGCTTGAATTGGGAAAAGCTGTAGTGACAAATTTCACTGAATAGTAAAACAAGGACATTAAGAATTAGTCTTTTTGTCTTATTTTACTAAGATGTTTTTCAATGTCAATTTTCAGATTTTTTCTTAATGTGTCTTTTTTTCAGTTTTTTTCCAGTGTCACTGGTTTTCAGTTTAGCGTTTCAATGTTCATCTTAATAAACATTGAAATGTTTATTGAAATATGTTGATATCTGCACATATAGAGCCCCAGAGGAAGCACTGTTGGGGCTGAAATGATGATGGTCTCACACCTCTGAAAACAATAGAGCAGATATACAAACAGGCATTATTTGGAAATAATATAAAATAACCACACGTTGGGAATATAAATGGTTACTTTCTTGCCTGAAAAACTATTAGACTTAATAAAGTGACATATTAACAATCCTAGAGTGAAAATGACAACAGTCTGGCTCAAAATCGCCACATCCCCCTTTGATATGCTCATTGGACCACAAGGCATACTGGGTAATGTAGGCCCAGGAAGGGCCCTCCTCTCTACACCAAAACAATGACAGAAAGTTGAAACTGAAAAACAGTGACACTGAAAACAAAACTGACAGCATAAAAAACTGTCACTAAAAAGAGACAAGTATCTGAAAAAGAATAAGATTGTAATTTCGAATGCCCTTTTTTAAACTTCTGCTGTTTCAATGTCAATGCATAATTTTTTCTCTTCTTTTAGTATGTGAACTAGTTAACTCAATCCTTGTTGGACAGATATTTTAAAGCAAGTGGCTGCGTAGTGGTGATTTTAGGATTCACTATGTGTACTAAAATAATATAAGGAGTATGTGGACAGTGGTAGGGGTGTTGGCACAGCCTGGGGTGGGGCACTGGAAAATTTCCCTTATTTTAAAACCCCACTGTTGACAGGTACGGCACAGACACCAGCTATTCTCTGCCGTCCATCCTCTCCACTCCTTCTATCATTGTTTCTCTGTGCTCGTGTCTACTTTCCACAGCTTGAGTAAACACTGCCAACTCTTTCATTAGCCTCTCACCACAGTCTCTCTTTCACTCTGCATGTCTTTCATCCCCTCTCACTTGGTCTCTATGTGCCTCTGTTTAAACAGATGAATGTGATTAAAGCCAGTTTTAAATGACATTGGAAGTTTGTGTGTTTAATGACTCAAATAAAAGGCACGGTTATTATGTTTAAAGATAGGCCTTAATATGACGTCTCTGAGTGCTGCTTTGTGTACTGTGTGTGTGTGTATAAGGGTGTGTGTGATACTTCACTGACACAATTGAGTTTATTTTCTCGTGCAGATTGTCAAATGATTTACTGTAATGCCTGGCTCATGGAGTGGTATTCTGTAAATCAACACTAGCACGCCTTGCGGCCACAAAAGACATCTGGGTTCACAGTTTACTCATTCATTTTATATTTTGTGGATCCAGCTTGTCAAATGTGAATCTATCCTTTCAAGTTGTGCATATTATTTTAACTTTTGGTAATAGTAAAAGCAAGTCACTGTGGTTGTAGGTTGGTTTGTTTGGGCAATAGCATTAGCTTTTGTGTGGCTTTGTTCTCACCCAGTCTTGTCCTGTTGAGCTGTGGTCTCACAAATCAATGCCATGAACAGAGGCAGAATTAAGCACTGAACATGCTGTTAGCTAACTAAGCTAGCTACCTTACAGTCTCCATGCTATTGTTTTTGTTCCATTAAGACCATATTTGCATCATACATATTTTCTTTCTAAGCTAGCTACTTTACAGCCTCTATGCAATGGTTTTTATTCCATTAAGACCACATTTGTATCATACACATTTTCTAACAAAGCTAGCTACTTTACAGCCTGTACACTATTTGTTGTTCCATTATGACCACATTTGTATCATACATATTTTCTTTTTAAGCTAGGTACTTTACAGCCTGTATGCTATCGTTTTTGTTCCTTTACGACCACATTTGTATTGTACATATTTTCTAACTAAGCTACTAAGCTTATTTTTAGCCATTTGGTGGCAGTTGAAGCAAGTGCGTCACTTATTGTCACCTTTTAAGTTTTTAATGGCAAACGTTTGCCTAGTTACATCCAGCAGATACAAAGGAACATTATCATGAGCATTTATTTGGAACCACTCTCCTTTTAGCTCCATTTTGCTCTCCACCACCACTTGATGGAAATACCTGGCTTTTTAGCTGCTTCACTAGGTCTACTATTTGACATTGGTCATGTAATGTACAGTGGATTTATAGAGCTTTGTCTTCGTAAAAATCAGCCAGCTGCACCTGGAAACAGTGAGGCTGGACCAAATTGTAAATTTTTGGACCATTAAAAGCAAAACAGTGAGCGGAATGATATATAGGCCTTTATATGAAAACATATATGATAGCAGGTTTTATGAGTTGAGTGTCATGAAATGGAACTTGGTTGAGTTTTTGATCCAAAATGGCAGAAAGTAAGTCTTTTGAGCCAGACATCACAGCAACAAGCCAGTCATTGGCACTGGTCAACAACCCCTATCAACGCCAATGGATATATAATGATCATTTTGTGCTACGGGACAGTACAACTATTTCCAATTTACTGTTAAACATTTGCTTTTGTGCCTGACAAAATGTCTTTTTATTTGCCTAATATTATTTTGAGCTCCTTCTAAAATTCCTTCCTATCAAGTTTCATAACCTAATCATTAACAATTAGGTTTCAACTGTCTATGAACTACAAGCACAGTGATAGTCATGTGTTCAGGTCAGTGAGAGTCACAAGGCTGCCTCTGAATGCCCAGCATGAGCCCTAACATTGCCCTGGGTCCATAGCCTTTAAATGACCGGTCAATTTTCAGAGAACAGGCTTTGGAAAAACAGAGAGAGGCTGTCTGGACGCCTTCTGGCGAAATATTCAGAACAGATTTGTTGATGTATGATCATTGGTCAAACCCGTGATATAAATTTGACTATAGCGAGGAAAGATAAAGCATGCATCATAAATCAGCCTTGAGTTCAATGGAATCGGCAACATTTTTTTCTTTGAGGGGAAAAGGTTCATTTTAATGGCTCGTGCACTAATAAAGCATGTTGCTAAAACACATTTGGAGAATTGGCCCTTTTTAAAGGACAACTGCGCTCTGGGCTTTTGAAGCCAACAATGCTTTGAATTGTGAAAATTACATTCACATTATTATGTAATGTATGTATGTATTTATTTTTTCATGTTAACTCTGGAACTATTCCTCCAATTGTATTGAATAGAGTCTAGAGTATACAACAATGCTGTGATGTAAGAAAGTGGGTTTTAAGCTGAAGTCTTGGTGAACAGAGATACTGGAGTCCTGATTATAGACTATGATGAACTTTTCAAAAACATGATTTTTACATTAATTGCTGTCTCATATCTCTGAGTCCATCATCCAAAAGTAAACAAAAAAGTAGCTTCCTGGAATGACCATTACAGCTAACTATGTATGGGTTAATTCATGGGCAACTTGCAAGCCAGGGCAATTTACATGTGGGCTTTGTCTGTGTCTGTGCTGTGGGAGCAAATAATATAAAAGGGTTCATGCACGTTTTCAAATTGCAAAAATAAAATAGTAAGATACACACCAGAAGATTTCTGGCCTCTGATGGTGGATTCATAGACTGGAAGAAGCATAGTCAGTGAAGACACCTTTACTCCAAAATATATTTGGCAAAATCATTTAGTAGGATAAACATAATTCTTAAAAATAATGTAGTTTCAAATGAAATACCTCCTTCATTTTCTGCTAGAGCTGTAACCATATATATGAAAATGTGAGACGAAAGACGAAGAAATAGTTGTACAAGCTGATGTGTTCCTGTATGAATCCGCTGAATTAATCATGGCATACGTCTTATGGATTTTGGTAATATGAAGACTGGTATGTTTTTATTGAAAATAGAGCATTGTGTTGTATTTTTTTGTGTTCTGTTTGCTTTGTGATCATACATGGTCACCATCAGAGCTGCTGTTAGTCATAGTGCTTCTGATTGGTGGGTGGGGAGGAAACAGATACCATTCATCATTCAGTTACTGCATCGTGATTGTCTTGGACTGTGCGTGGGTTTCCAAACAGATCACACGAGCCCCATACGCTAACCTCTAGACTGCTGCTGTGAGGCCACTACTAGGTGATGTATAATAATACATGAAAGATTAAGAAGTGTTGTATGCCCCTTTGTCATACCACACACACACACACACACACACACACACACACACACACACATGCAAACACTTCTGCCTGTACCTGCAACACCCTTTGCACTCTCATCTGCATATCCCTTGCTCTGCACTATAAATTCCACCAGAAACGGGCACTTATACTTTCATAAATCTCCTCCTTGTCACTTTCAAATTACAGAGATTTATTCACAGAAGAACAGGCTTGAACAGAGTCGAAAGAACAAGGGAGAGTATAGAGTAAAAAAAAAAAAAAAGAAAAAACACTCATGTCTTTATGACCCAGCACAGCGGTGTGGGGGGATTTGGAGTTGTGTGGAAGTGCATATGCAGCTATGTGTGCTTCCACTGTACTGTATGTACATAAATATAATGTTTATGCCTCAAGTGGGAGTCCCCTTAAGCAGCAAACATTAATTTTGTGAGTGTGCGTGTGTGTGTATATAGTATATGATGTCATTCAGTTCTGGTCACTTGATGATAATGATGTTGTAGAAAAATGTTCCTGTAGCCAAAGTCAAACTGGAAATTCTAGAAAAGGAAATCTCATTGAAAATCACATTGACACTTGTAATAATGCTAAAAATCCAGCTTGGAACAAATACGTTGTGTAGCTCACTGATCTGATGGGGGATCTAGTGGCCCTGGTTAGTTCAGACCATAGACTGTATATAAAAATGAATGTATTCAGACCATAGACTGTATATAAAAATGAATGTACAGGAAGTATGACGTCACCTATTGTTTTTCATTGGAAGTTGAAACCTGAAGTTGCAGCTTATAGTTGGGGCCATCTTTTCCGTTTGGAGCCAGAACCTTCCAAACAAGTGACGGAGTTCTTGGTGTTGCCTTTCATGCTGTGGAAACAAGCCTCACTACCTTGAACCCAAGTTAATGCTAGCTTACTGGGAACACTGAGCAATGCAAACTTGGGCTAACATTAGCCACTTTAGCTAAATTGTGCTAATAGAGAAGGTATCATAATCAAGTACACTTACAAATATTGTAATATTGACTGAGTAGTCCAACTCAGTAACTGTCAATCAACGCCCACAGAGCACAAATTAAAGCTACTATAAATCAAATCTTATTAACAGACCAATAATTTGCAAATGATTACCACCACACTTATTAGTGGGTCTGAATTTAGCAATTGAGGCCATAATGACAAAACCAAAAATATTTCTGGAGAGAAATTAACGCTATTTCAAAGGGAGTCAGTGGAGTATCTAGTGGCCATGCTGGTATTTCATTTGAATGGACTTAAATATTGGCTTCAGCCCCAAACTGAGCTAACTGCTGCAGAAATGGCAAAAAAACAAAAAAACAAAAGCAGTTCAAAGGTCAAAACTGAAAGATGCAAAGTATTTGGGAAGTTGTGGGCTTGCGTCAAGTAAAATCACGTTGTTGACAGGAGTTTGAATATATAGGAAATGTATTGCTAAGAGAATTAAACTGTTAGTGATTGATTGAAGCTTCAATGATAGCTTGTGAGCTAGCAAGCTACCTAAGAAGGACACAAAAGAACACTGTGCTAAATTCCACAGTGAAGTGACTGACTTTGTAGGTTGTAAAAGCATCATGTGGAGTCAAGCTAATCTACACATCCATACAGTTCAATGAAAAAATGATTATACAGGTAGAAACAGCATTATGACCAGACCTTCCTTGTGCGCTTATCCCCCCTTTCTGTGCACCACTATAACTTCTCTCGCCCTCCGTTTCTCTCTCCCTCCTGCTTCTCTTCTTCTTCTGTCACTTTGTCAGATGTGTTATGCAGTTTGGTTAAATGGAAAGACCTTTGAAGTTGTAGTTAGTGAGCCGGCAGCTCTGTTCTGCTTTGTCTGTCTGTCTTGCTCTCTCTCTCTTTCTCTCTCTCTCTCTGTCACTGTAGGGAAAGACTGTGATTCATGTACTGCTTGTGAAGACCACCATTAATTTCATGTAATACAGCTTTTATCTCCGTCTCTGGGAGCGCTATCGCTTCCATTTTCTCTCTTTCTGACTGTCTCTATACCTCACTTTCTTTCATTCAGTGTCCTCTCGGACTGCGCTCCCTCGCTTTTTCCTTTGCTTGTACAGCAGCTTTATCTCTCCGTGTTCCCCAATCTCTCTCCTCTTCATAGGAGGAGGGTTCATGACATATTTGTCCCCTCTATTTTTCACTATCATAAGCATTGCCATTTTCTGCCATATACCATCAGCCTTGATTTAGTTATATTTATCATCATTACCATCATCATCAATTATAATCATTGTTATCGCTTAATCTCTCATTATCATCACGTTCGTCTTAGTTATTGTACATCATTATTTATCTTAGTCATTTAAATAATCATAATCATCATTGTCACCAACAATCTTCATCTTCATCAGTAGCATCAGCAATATTATTATTATCATTATCATCATAAAATCACTGGAATCATTACCTTCAAAATCATCTTCATCAGAATTGTTGAAAGCATCTCATCATCTTCACTGAGAGCATTCAAATTACCATAATTATCACTATCTTCATCTTCATTATTAGTATCATCATCATCATCACTTAAAGCATTCAAATTATCATCTTTCAGCATAGTCATTTTAATCATCATCGAAATTATTGAAAACATAATCATCATCACCACCTGAATCGGTGAAAGCAGTCAAAAAATGATCATCATCTGAATTATTGAAAGCATCCAGATCATCATCATCTTCTTCTTCTTCATCATCACCACTGAATGGATTCACATGATCATCATTCTGCATATTTTAATCATCATTATCGGAATTATGAAGAATCCTTATTCTCATCATCATCACCACCTGATTCACTGAAAGCATCCAAGTTCTCATCTTCATCCTCATCAACAGAACCGTAACAATCTTCTCTATTCTTGTACTTTACTTCACTATCATTATATTTAAAATAATTCAAATCATCATTTCAGTCATTAGCATTTAGATACAATAACGTACATTATTCTTCATCTTCTTCAATTGGGTTTGTGTTTGTTGCATCTATCTTCTTGATTGGCACCATCATCATCATCATCATCATAATCATTAGCATAACCATAGTTTCAATATTGGTACTGTCAGGAATCCCTATAGTGGTCTCCTTATCATAAGAAGCTCTAAACCCCTACCACACACACACATGTACACACATGTACACACTAACACACCCCATGTCACATCCATCGCTCTTGATTGCTGCCCCCCCCCTTTACTACCCCTCCAGAGCCTGCAGTGGCACCAAGCTGTGCAAATGTCATGGGTCAAGTTTACGTTGACGCTAAAGTGCCGGTCACCCTGGGCCATGGTAAAGGTCAGTGCCATGGCAACAGCTGGTTGATATTGTCGTCGGGGAGGCACTCATGAGTCACCGCTCCAAATCCTCCATGTGACATTAACATCATTTTCTGATCCTTCTCTCTCTCTTTCTCTCTCTTTCTTTTCAGATGCCATCTTGACAGATCTGCCCTGCACCGGGTGTGAAGAAAAGGTCAGTTCTTAAAGTTACCACACAAGTTTTTATATATATACTTTTCTGGTGTATGATCCAGTTTGAAATTAAGAAGGGCAAAGTTGGGTTAATAACACTGCATCACTTTACTTAGCTTGAGTTAATTCTGGCAAAAGCATGTGTATTATGACAGTAATGTGAGTGGCATTTGATTCTAATTTTAACCCTGTAAAGCCTGAACCATCAAATAATTGCCAAAAAATTGCAATTCTGACAAATAATTAAAAACATTAATTAAACACTTTGCATGTATAAGTCATGAGTCATGAGAGGAGGTCTTACTTTTTTTTCTGGCATAGACGCCTTTATTTGAAAGTAGAGAGACAGGAAATTACAGGAGAGAGAGGGGGGTGTGACATGCAGAAAGGTCCGCCGGCCGGGACTCGAACTGGGGTCCGCTGCATACATGGCATGCGCTTTTAACCACCCCAGGAGGTCTTGCTTTTGGTTTATAAAAAATGGTGCAGATGTCATTTTTAATGACATGAAACCAACAAAATACAAAATGTATATTTCAACAAACCTCAACAGTTTTAAAGTCGCTTTTGAGTCGCACATCATGCCAACCCTTATTTGTCACTGACCCAACTATCTGGATGTTTTTCGTACCTTACCTTTTTCAAAACTGGCAAAAATATCCATGTCTCAAAACGTCCATCTCGGATGCCTCAAATAAAAGGTCCCCTGGTGGTTTATCTGTGTACTACATGGATCTGATCGTGTACATCAGGTTTTTCAAGACAAAAATGATCCCACTGATGATATAGAGGTCTCTAAAACTCATGTATCAAATATGATTGTCTTGGCGTTATATGGTTAAAATAGCTAAACATGGGTTTCATCATATTTACTCAACCACCAAGGCCTACATGTATACACTGAATGGAGGATTCATCTAATGAACAGTGGATAGTTCAGCCAACAGTGATGCAGCAGCGCTCACGTCGTATCAAATTTCCTGTAAATACAAGCTGTCTTCTGGGAGAAACCATTCACGTCACTCTGCTAGGGGTAATTACCACCAAGACATGGATTTTTTTTGTAGGCTACAATGTCTTATACTTCGTGTAACGTTAATGAAATGTGTGACATGCAAAGCAAACATGGTTAATGTTGACAGGAGAGGGAAATTGAAATTAAAATCTTCAATTATTATGACTTAAATACCCTGAAAGTTAACATAATTAAAAAAGCAAGTGATATCTGCTGTAGTTCATTTCATTTACTGTCTAGCATGACATGGATGTGAAAATAACAGCAACAATAATAACTTGAAAGGTGCTAGCTGCAATGAAAACAACAAAATGAAACAGAAAAATATATGTCAAATGAAGTAGAAAAACAGGTCTTAGAGAGTTTAAGTGGTTGAAGTTATTAGAGTAAAACTAACAAAGTGTATATCCACAATCAAACAAAATTTATTATCAGATATTATACTCACTGTTCAATCTAATTCACAATTTATCAGCTCACATGGAGTGGATTGTTATATGAATGTATAATATGTATAGTGTTGATGTTTGGCATCTAAACTCAAAACTTAAGTTTTTCTAAGATAAGGCTGTCCTGGGATGATCATGGACTGTTGACCAGCTAGTCATTTTGGGACCTGGTGAATCTTGTCAAAGAATCAGCAAGTTTGTTGTTTTTTATTCATTTTATTATATGGCCATTTATTTTCTGTTTTGGCAGTCAGCATTGATTATGAATGCAGTATTGTAATCTTCATGTCTTTTAACTGGTGAATGAATTGAACCTTGAGCTGAACATCAATGCCAATTTCCATATTTAGAGTTAAGCGTGGGCCTTGAGGTCAGCGATAACGGTGGTGCAGCATTATTGTGGCAAACCCACACATGGATAACTGTGTTTCCTTGTTTGTAGAATAACAAACCAATAGGCAAATTCCATATGCTGTAGATGCATTGAGCATGACCATTTATGGGCATAGAGTATTCATGGAACGATCTGTGAAGGCTTCATGCCTTTATTAATAATACTTTGATTCTCCTTGGCCAAGCTTCAATAAACATTTTCAGTGTAAGACATCCTGGACTCCTGAGCACTTTCTCCACTGATAAGTTAACCATTGACAGATAATTCTACATAACACCACCGGTTAAGTTTTTCTAAGATAAGACTGTCCAGTCATGACCATGGACTGTTGACCGTCAAGTCATTTGGGAACCTGGTGAGGCCCACAAAGTAGTTGGTAGCCCCACTAGTTACTGGTCACTGGAAACTGTAGATATTATTTGATTAATTGACCAGTTCATTTCTAAAAAATGGTGTTAGGTTTGGTTGTCCCCCTGCCACTGCTACATGCTGGGATACGTGTCTACCCAAAGTTGACAGCGGTCAGCTGCCTATACATCCCCTGTTAAATGGGCTAATGAGCTCACTCTTTTACATTTAGATTATTCTTGGCCAAATACTGACTGAATTGTGATGTGACAGAAGTCTACAAGAAAACAAGTACCCAGATCGACTGAGGCCTTTTGACTCTCCATAACGAGTTTTCCCATCGAGCACTTTTCATTGGAAGTTGATAACTTTGATTTTACTGTTGTTGTAAAGTCTACATTTTTGCAGTGCCTGTTGTATGAGTGCATTCATACCCACAGTGATTAATAATTCACCATTAGCCTGCATCACAGCAGGCGAGTACGAAACTGGAGGGTCTGCACCTTGCTAAATAGTGAGCTCAGCAATATCTTAATATTTTTTCACTTTCTCCCTATTCCATGTTCTTCCTACTCCTTCCACCTCTTTCAAGATTTCAGCAAATGTGGATTTTAAACTGTACTCCCAATGCTCAATAATGAAAAATATATAAAAGGGAGTAAAAAGATGACACTCCAAGCAGCACTGTGAAACATATTTTACGTGATCTTACTCTGGAAAGGATGGAGGAAGCACTTAACATGCAAACCATAGAGAGTGTATTTAAATGGCCTGTGTATTCATGCCAGTCCACTTTCTGTTCTCCAGCCTTTACCCATTCCCCTGGCCTTTGTTGTTCCCCCTTTTACTGGCAGAATGAATATCTACACTCTGCTGCACCACAGGGGGTCTAATGTGTGTGTGCTGAAGGAAGGAAAGGAGTGTTTAGACAGCTAACGTATGTAGGAACAGCAGAGCAACAACCCCCCTCCTCCCTCCCCAACTCATACACTCTGACTCACAAGGGTTAATATGGCCTCCAGCCGTGTGGCGTGGCTGACTGGCCCACCTTCCATCTTGCCCAGCCAGGCTCCATGCTGGGCATGACACGCCCGCTTGACAGTATGCATCCGCCAGGCTAGGACGGCTCACATATGGAAACCTTCCACCACCATGGGCGAGGGTGGGAGGGCGAGGGTGGGAGGGCAGGGGGGGGGGGGCTAAATAGAGAGCTGTACTATAAAAAACAAATGCATTTCAAACTGCAGAGGGCATTTAGGGGTGTAGAAAAGTGTGTCCAAAAATTGGGTAAAAAAAAGTCTGTCTGCCTGTGTGCTGGCTTTAATAGGAAATGCATTTTGGGAATGCAAAGTGAGCTTTCAAGTGTGTGATTGACTGAATAGTGAATGAATGGATGGATGTAGACTGGGAGTATATTTGGTTCCTGTACAACATGTTTAAAAGATGCAGTATGAGAGTGTCTGAAAACAATGGACTCATATGGAAATGTCCTGCTAGATAAACATTAAAAATGGCTTCCGCCAAAAAATTAGTTTAACCCGAAACAAATATTTTGGAGAAAAAGGTTAAAAAAATCAAAAAAACAAGAATGTAGAATTACAAAAATCAAAAACTGTAAATCAAAAGATGTCAGCACATACACACAAGTACTTTTTAGTCAGTCCATGTATGGATTTTATATTCTTTTTTTTTTGTCAAGCAATGAATCAACTAGATTGCACAAGAACACCCAATCGCCTCCTGTTCCAATCCCTTCCCATGCATAGGACATAAAAGAGAAGACACAGGATTAAAAAAAATATACAAAAATGGAAAGAATAAAGGGATATATCATAAAATAGACTAAATTCTGTCTTTATATTGTTGTATCCAAAGAGTAACTACAAACGAAAAGTTATCTGTTCTTGGCACCATCCTCTCATTAACCAACTGTGGTAGAAGTCGCTTATTCTAGCAGTTCATGAAACATTGTGTCCAGATGACAGTTAAACCAGCATTTTAGTGTTAGGTTAGTTGGTGATCATGAGACATATATCACAGCCATTTCCGATGGTCTAAGGGCCTTTACACAGTGGGGATGTGATGAATAAACAACATGGAAATGCAAAATACTTTAAAGTGAATATTTTGCATTAAAACTATTCATACAGAAGTCCAACCCAGCAATAAGCTCTAACCTTCATTCAGCTGATTGACAGCAGAGCCATAATAGTTTATAATAGCTCCACAGGAAGAAATCAACAGTGTTTTTTATTGATTCATTGATTTTATTTTCTTGCCCACCACAGTGAGCAAGCCTGTCTGCCGGCAGTGAAACAGACAGGCTCACAGACACACTTGGGGCCTTGATCAATTAATGTAGATACAGTTGATAAGTTCAAAACACACATACAGCAGTTCAAAATATATGTAAAGCAGGATAAAATATGATTTAAACAGCTGCAGATGCAACAAATGTAGACTCAGAGAGTAACTAAATGAAGGGGATCTGTGTGTCCTTTGTTCTTTGTCATACAATACAAGGTGATGAGAGACACAAACAATCAGCAGGTCTGCCATTGTCATTAGGGGTTATGATTCTGTGCAACGTGATTGGTTGATGCCTTTATTGATGGTGCAAAAGCTCAGAAAAATCATCCTTGTTAAAACAACAACAAAAATCTTGCTTTTTCTGTATGAAAGTACTCATGACAAAAAAGAAAAACAGAAAAAGAAGGAATTTAAGTGCAAATTAATCACTTAAAAAAATGTCTCCAGTGTTTAAACACCTAAAGTAGAAGACACTCAAAGTAGATGAAGGTTGAGTTCCACTGACAAAGTTCTGTTTGTCAGGGTGGAGATATAGTAGAGTACAATATCCTGCCAAAAATACAGAGTTCTTATTCCCAATCACATAACGTGTATTAAAGTACACTGGTGTGCCAGTTGCCTTCTGGGCAACCAATAAGAAAGGGAAGATAAACCCATGACGTGTGTCTGTTAAATGAATAATGAAAAATGAGTAAAATTAATAAATAGTTGATTAGGATTCTGTGTGACTTTGACAACCTAGGCACAATCTACAATCTACCTTTGTTTCAGTTTGAGACATAGGCATAGACTTTTGAAGGGTGAGAAACATTTTAAAAACTGATGCAAAGAGAAAAACAGAGAAAGAAAGCAGGTGTCTAAGTTGAACTGTGTCCTAGAATGCAAAGCTGAAAAGGATGAACTTGAATTTCAATATATATATATGTATATATATTGAAGAAACATGGCTAGCTCTGTGGAAGATGACCCACTCCCAATGTAGATATAAAGGTCTCATTCTAAGGTAACAAAAACACAATGATTCTTATTTTCAGGTAATTATACTATAATTAAAACATAACTATGAATATTATATTTGATTTCTGCCAAGTCCATTCTGCTAGATGCCACTAAATTCTACACACTGCACCTTTAAGTACAAAGAACACATCATATGCCTATTATTTATTGGTATTAGTATTCAATTCAATTGTAGACTGAAAGGCCTTGACATCTTCATCTTTAATTTGTTTTGTGATAATATTTAGTCATAAACTATTAATCAGTCTTGATATCTATCTTGCCAAAAATCTGTTTAGATAATCTTATTTTCTACACCTTAATCATCTTGCAGCAAACCCAAATTTAACATGACACAACCCACAGAGAGAGAGACAGATAAGTGGATGGAGAGGTGAGTGACACCAGGTGGTTTGTGCGTGTGTGTGTATGTGTGTGTGGAGAGTAGCCATCTGCAGTTTATCACTCCTTCCCCAAGTCTCAATCTTCCTCTCATCTCTAGCATTTGGAGGCACTAAGGTCCCTGATGCCAGCAAAGGTCAGAGCCAGTGATTTATTGGTCCTCTTCTGGGAGGCCTTCTGTGGACCTGAGATGCCTGCCGTGCCCCTGGATCACAGCCAGCATCCCTGACACCAACAACATGCTGCCAGTAGATGAAAATCTCCTATTGCTTATTTCAGGTGTGTTTCAGCTGTATTAACAGATACCCTGGTATGGCTATATTTATGAGCTCAGCGCCAATAGCTTCTCACACTGGGTCACTGCAGAGATCAAACTTTATGCTGTCAAACTACTTCTGAGGAGCAGATATACCTACTTTATGAAGTGTCTTTACATCACAGGTGTTAGTTGAAGGTCAGAGATTGTTGCTGAGGTTTATTTCACAGTTATATCAACTGGTAGGTTGAACAGAGATCTCGCTCATGTCACAGATGTCAAGAGAAAAATATAAGAAGATCACACAGTTTATGTGAAAAAAAAGCATAGATGACACTAGTTATCTCTTTTCATGTTGTACTTGTACATTGGCCTCATGCAAGAAGCTATATACGAACACATTCCCCTTATTTTCATTTGTATATATACGATTTGTTCTTATTTTATTAGTACCCATTGATTTCTGTGATTCACCAATCTCTTCTTATTTCTTTTATTTTAGCTACAAGATTTTATGAGTAGTTAAGAGCATTCGTACCAAAAATAAGAAAAAAAAAATTCACAGACAAATAGTTTGTCCAATGTAGGGAAATGTAAGTTTTAAATTAGAGAAACATAAATGCATGAATATCATATAATCAACGTTAGATTATGTTTCAGAGTAATTATAATAAATGTGCAGCTGTGGTTCAGGAGGTAGATAATCAGAAGATCGGCGTTTCAATTCCCAGCTCCTCCAGTCCACATGTCGATGTGTCTTTGGGCAAGATACTTCGCCCAAATTGCTTCCGATGCCTGTGCTAACAGTGTATGAATGTGTGTGAATTTTAGTCTCCCGCCCTGCTTGGTAGCTCCTGCCATCGGTGTATGAATTTGTGTGAATGAGTGAATGTGACATGTAGTGTAAAAACATTTGATGAGTTGAAAAGACTAGAAATGCGCTATATAACAGTCCATTTACCAATTGGAGTATTACATTTGTGGGCTAAAGAGATACTACTGTATTAGTCGATTGATCCCAATTAGGACTATAGTAAGTTTAAGTTTATTAACACTACATCAATTATATCACTGCTACAGTTCATCTTCTTCTTGCTGCCTTTGTGTTTTGGTGGCATCTCTCTGATTCCTGGACATGTTCCAGAGTGTTTGCACCCAGCACAACATTGGCCCTTAGAGGGTGTTATCTCTGCTAATAACAAACAATCGGCCATGTACCTCCAATTTTACATTAAGTCAGCAGCACACCTGGGTAAGGTGGTTAAGAACGTTCAATGCATCTAGAGTTGACTTCTCTTATTATTTCTTGAGAACATTGCTGCATAGTGTGCATGGTTATCTCCATTCTTACATTTCTTCATGTCTTACTCCTCTCTCTATGATGGCAGCCTTTTTGCCGTAAGACATTGGTGATGCTCTTTTATGAAGTTGGTGACTTTTTGTGGAAAGGTGTTGCTGTGGCGATGCCACAAATTTCGATGTCTCGCCATCAAAAAAATCAAAGTGATATAACTTGACTTCATGTTGTCCAATCTTTCCCAAATTTCATGTGTTTGTTAACAGTCCCGGTCTGAAGACATGTACTGGCCCATTGTTAGTGACAGTCCTAGTGCCACCTAGTGGCAAATGGAAGTAATAAACATAATTATTTTACAAACTACTCCGAGAAGGTTAGGCAGATGCATCTCAAATTTGGTCAGCTAAGATGTAAGACCTTGATGATGCTACATAGTGAAGCTAAACAACATAATGTGTTACTTTAGTTTCTTTAAGGTATACTGAGATCTTAAAGCTCATGAGTCATGAGCTGTTTCACACGGTAGAAGAGAGCCAGCTGATCTGGAAAACTGATTCTTGGGCAGGAAAAGTTTGGGGTTTTTTTCACCATAGAGTACTTCTAATATACTTCTTCAGATCAGTATCTATAGTCAGAGAGGCACGTTCCATGACCACAGTGAATATGGTACATACATAATAATGAGATAGCGGTGGCTCTCATTCTCCCATCCCTCATACCTCTTACACCACACTGTCTGCTCTCACATATCACTGATACCATTTCTTAACTTGAAATTGAAATACAGCTGTATTGAACCAGAAGTCCACGATCACACATCGGTGATACCTTCAAAACCAACTGCACAGATTTAAAAATGCACACGAATCAAATTATTATACAGCGAGAGCTAAACTTGAACATGGAAACCGTTCACACACAAACAAAGAGCTCCAGCTACATTATTCCACATGAATAAAATCCAGACAGTCAACCCTTCTGTGTGGTGACTGTTTAATTTTTACTGGCAGCTATGTTGAAAGCATTTTTATTTTAAGCTTCTTGAAACTATAAATGATGAAAGGAAATTGAAGCCTGTAGCTAATTACTCTTTAATATTTAATTTTGAATAAGGAAATTATTAGGATATGGCCTTGTGATGCCAAAACCTCATCAAGTATGGACAGTGCTTTACCAAGTCAAAAACCCAGAAATGTATGCAAGTGAATTAACTCCTGAAGTCTCTCCTACTTGGCCAATCAATGATATTGATTAGGCTTTAATGCCAGGGGAAAATCATCGATTGTCCGGCCTGACATGACAAGGTCTCCTAAAAACACTCCGAAATGTAAATGGCGAATTGAACTTTTTAAGTGATTCCGGAATGCAAGTGGATGTCTGTCTATTGAGGATGTAAAACTTAAAAAACAAAGTATGATTAATGCATGAATTCTTGGAGCGTCTCCCAGTCGTTCCTCGGAACCCTTCCACTAATTGTGCATCAATGAAATCTTTAAAACACTATCACAAGACTGTTTTTTGAAAAAACAAATGAGTGTGTTTCTGTCTGTCTGTCTTTCTGCATCTAGATTCGTGTTTAGGACATAATTGGTGGAAAATGAGGCAACTGCAGAGTGCTGAGTTTGGGCCTATGGGACCTTCTGGAGTAAAAAAGAAAGGATTGCAAGGTGCATACATTTGTTTTGTTTTTTCCTATGATAACATTGTAACATTTAATTGTACAGTATGATACACAGAAGTCTAACAAGTGGTATAAAGTAATGTGATAATTGTACATGTTCTCATGTCTAAATGAGTCTGTACCTAGTAACATTTCTGTAAATTTCCATTGTTAACACAGTGCAAATCTGAATTGAATGTCATCACATTATAAGCTATCAATGCCATGAAACACTGTTCCCGACTTAAAGGTGCCCTGTGGAGCCTTTTTGAGGTCTGCACAATATGTTCAATCAATCAATCTTTATGTATATAACGCCAAATCACTACAAAAGAAAGCTGCACTATCTTTTTTATTGTGTGTATAATTTTGTGTATGTAAAAACCCAGCAGTAGATGATCTAGGATCTTATAAAGGATTGTAAAAAAAGTCTGTGATCTAAGATTAACCATTTAGAGCTTTAAAAACAAGTAAAAGAAGCTTAAAATCTATTCTGAAAAGTACTGGGAGCCAAAAAACTCGCCTTTAATGAGAAGAAACCTTAAACAGAACCAGACTCTAGATGGGCGACCATCTGCCTTGATTGGATGGGGTTGAGAGAGGAAGAATGTGTTCCCTCTACCTTGTGAAAATTTTTTTTTAAAGACATTAAATCCTGCATTGTCTACACTCATGTTTGCATTGGTTAGTAGTCCTCAATGTATTTGTTGTAGCATTGTGACATTTTGTGGCATGTGTGGTACCACTACAGTCTGTTGGCCAGTAGACTAGTGGGAAGTCAATGAATAAGTGTTGTGTCACCATGTACTTTGTACCTGTTGACCATGCAATTATTGTAAAAATGTACACGATTTGGTTTGACTGTTTTTTAAGTTATAAAGTGTAAATTATCACCCAATTCTGTGTTAACCTTTTCAGCCAACTTCATTCTAACTTATTACCATATTTATACATATTTTTTGGATATTATGATCAATAGACCTCATTTAAATTTAACTATACCTAATTTTTGAGTTAGCCGAGGGTTAAATGTCATTCTGTGCTTGGGCATCAAAAAATCATTTAAAGAAATCAGAAGCAGAATTCTCCATTTAATAAATAAAGAATAGCTAAATAAAAGATGAAATTAATGAAAACATTTATCAAGGCACTCACTAGTAAGAAGAGGTGGCAAGTGTCCCTTGCACCCATGTTGGTTATTAATTAAAGCTGCAAGAGTATAATAAGTTTAAAAATCCCGCATACAGCTTTTGAGAGAACTGAAAACCCCTTCCTTTGTTAGTTTCCTCTCTCCACTGCTCCACCAGGCACACCAGTTGCCAAATAACAGCGTTGTGACTTTTCTTCTCAATGATTCTGTAATGTCTAAATAAAGACACAATGATCATTCATACAACGCAACTCTATGTCTGATTACCTTAGAAGATAGATGAAACCAGCAAGATGACATATTCCATGTCTGCAAAGGTCTATAGATTATGTAAAGTGTCATGTATGTAGGCATGTATTGATGACTAATGGGTTATTTAACTTTACATTATAGAAGCTAAAGTATGGTCATTAAATGTGTTTAACAAGATAAGTGAACAAATGTTTCATCTTTGTTGCACCTTTCTAATGTTTGATTTCTTTCTGTATTTCCATTACATTTACTTTGAATCATTTAGCTTCAATGCTATTATCCTCTTCCTCTGCTTTTTTTCTTTCATCTGATTTTCTTATTCATTATGACTTTTGAATCTTTTTCAAGAGTGACACTCGTAATTCTACCTTGTGCAGTTCAGCGTCAGAACCTACAGCTGCCTCGATTGCAGAAAAGCCTTTGACAAAGTGTCACTTCACTGAAACGCAGTGATTTCTGGGCAAACTAATAGACGAGTCTCTCGAGCCCCTCGACCATTATCTAACATGGTCTATTGAAAGTACAAATTCATTACATTACAGCTGACATGAGTGGTGCTCGCCTCCGAGCTATTTAACGTTAACGCACATTCTGTTCGATTATAAATGCAGTCATTTGGTGTGTGGTATTTTATTAAGAAAGTTGCAGTAAAGGAATCTTCTTTTTGTATCACACGTGCAAACCTTGACTAGATAATATGGCTGCACTCTGACTAGAGCACCTTCCTCTCTGTTTTCGGGCAACTCAGAGAAGCTACCTTCATTTCTTTTTTTTTCCCGGTGGAAGCTTGTATAGTTCACCAGCAACAGCTATTCATAAGCAAAGAACGGAAACACTGCTTTTGACTAAGGCTTTTGACGAGGTCTGTGAAGGCTCCCACCAAACACAGAAAAGAAAAATGTCAGGAAAATGAATAGAGAATGCAGTTGTTTGTATGAGGAGGGGGGGAGGGAGTGGCATGTGCACACTCATCTCAGTGGAGAAAAACAACCCTTGACCTTCATCAAGGTGGTTGTAACGCTTGACAACAGCTCAGTCTGAACTCTCTTTAAAGAGCTTTTGTGTGTTTAAACTGTTAGCACTGAGTAATTCCACTTTTCAGTAAAAAAACATTTCAATAAGCTCATCTGTTCTACTACAGCTGTAAGGTTTGAGTTCTCCGTTTGCTTTGGGGTTTATTTTTGATATGACAGAATTTTAACAATTTTAACACCTTTGGCTTGGTCAATGGAAAACAAGTCAAAAATTCAGGGTTGGTCTAAACCAGTTATGTTCAAAACCATGAAAAGAGTATCTGAAGGCCAGAAACGTATTAAGTTGGAAGTTTAAATAGAATTCATGAATAAATGACAGCTGAAAGGACAATGACACTGACTTTACAGTCTCTTTAAAATCAATTTACAGGTAGAAGGAAGTAGTAGCCTACTGCTGCTTATGTGAAACATAACATATTTTTGGCATAAATAAATTGCTTCAAACAAAACAAATCTGGTATGGAGTTAGAAAGAAGTGTTATCAGACTTTTGAAGCTGCTAGCCTCACCTCTGCTTGAGGCTACCAGGCAACATTTGCTGCCACAACTGCTCAAACCTGTCTCCTGGTGGCCAAATGTTTTTTCCCCAATACGGCAAAGTCATGACACGCCCTACTCTGCCCTTATCTGATTGTTTTACCATGATATTCTTACCCTCACCAATCTCACTCCTCATGCCCAAACCTAACCAATCCAACCAACAAAGGCAACAAGTGCTAGCCAGTCAGACACAGAGAGCTTTGGTGAGTACTTGATTGATTGATTTACCTCTGTGATAAAACCAGCAGGAAACATAGTGAAGAATCGTAAAGTAAGTAAAGTGTCTCAAGAGTTTGTCAACATACATATTTTGATAGCTAACTGGCTAGCTATACCTACTGTAGCTAACATTAGCTACCATAAGCTAGTGGTCATACCAGATCAAGTAAGGCTCGCAGCAGCAAAGCATGAGTTAAGTACACATTCATTTTATTGCTTATCATTTCAACTCTTCATTTGTAGGATAAATGATGTTATTTTTTCTTTCATAAACGACATGGTGTGGTTTTAAAGGCCAGGAAGAAAAAAGAGATATTTAAACATTTTAGGAAATACGCTTGTCCACTTTCATAGTGAGAGATTGCTTCCTGTCCATATGCTAACCACATCCTGACCCCAGCTCTCTACTTAACACACAGACATGAGATTGATTTCAATCCTCATATGTCCCTTTTAGAAAGAAAGTATATCTTTTCCCAGATGTTGAACTATTTCTGTAAAGCCTAAGCGTCCATCTTGTGTCCATCAGTGAGCGGCTGACCACAGCTTGTGACAGTGGCTGTTATCTGCAGGATTCTGGAGTGAAACCAAGGAATTCCTTGATTAGCTACAGTTTTCTTTCACAGTGCAAAGAAAACCTGAATGCACATCACTTTACCCTGTCGATTTATCAAGAAGATTCCTGATTGCATATACGGTAAGAAACACCGCTTTGAAAATAGTGGAAATGTTCTTGAAACTACATCCCATCCCCCAAATTAAAGAGGCTCCTATATGACTGTAAAATACCTCTTGGGTTTAAGGTGGCACCCAACCTTACTCTAAACATTAATCGAATAGAGGGCTTTCAAATCTGGCATTTTACCGCGGGAAAAGACATACTACTTTGCTGTCATGTGAATGAATGGGAGAGGCATTTAGTGACAAAGAGGTGGCCTTTTCCCTTTGCAGTGTAATTCGACAGGGAGGGGGAAGATTGTAGCTTTATCAAACTCTCTGAATGGCTAAATGCAATACTTGCATTAACACCCTGAAAGTGCTCATCATCACGGTATGACAGGAAAGGAAGGAAGGGAGGAGAAGGAGGCCGGAGACAAGAGGAGAATAAGGGATTGCAGGTGGAATACAGTAAATACTCAGAGAGATGCTGCAGAGAAGGAAAGTAAGATTTATTTCCTTGCACATCCACATGATTAAATTAAATTCTGAGATAACGATTATTTCCTTTTTTCTTGTTTGTCACCCCTCTCTCCATTCGACAGATGTCGGAGCGGTTGTTAACATCCCCTCCTTTGCCTGATGGGGTGAAAGAGATCTGCTGCTCCCCGGGACAGAGAAGACCTCATTTTTATATGTGAACGGCTGTGAACACCGCTGAATGACACACTACAAAGGTTGGATGTGCCGCTGCCCTTTCTCTCTTAAATGGTACGTTGGCATTTAGCTTCACACGTGTCAGCGGAACACACACCTCTCAAGTATTTGCACCCAAAATGTGTGGAAGTGTGTGTGCGTCCACATCAACAGAGAGGATTTTTATCAGCTCCCAGAAACAGGAAATAAGGAAGAGAAAAGTGTGTGTGCATGAGAGAGAGAGAGAGAGAGAGAGAGAGAGAGAGAGAGTGATAAGACAGAGGGGAGCAAGAGAGCAGATTCACATGCACATTACATTTCACAGAAAGACAATTTACATTTTGAGTCCATATTATGTTAATTTTGAGTGGCCTCTCAAGATAATTCTATTACACAGATAGCTCTCGCATGTCGTCCAGGGCAGAAACATCATTTCACCCAGGAACACACACCTGCTGACGAGCGCCGCGACATGACGGAAAACAAGGGCTAAAGGCAGGTGGGTGTGTATCTGAATTGTGTGTGTGTGTGAGGAGAGAGTGAGGATGTGTGTTCATGGAGGCCTGCAAAGAGCAACTTATCTTAACAACTTCTGATCCGGTGAAATGTTTTATCCGTTTCACTTTCAAATACAGGATGTGCTGCCAGTTGAGTGCGAGCGGTACACAGTATTATAGCTTCTAGGAAAGCATATCGCTGCTGAAATCCCACAAGCAACCCAAACTGCTGTAATTCACTGTCATTCTCCCACAATCTCCTACTGGCTCAACATCGCAGCCCGGGAAGATGTAGGCTTGGATGGCTTAAAGTTGAACACATTCTTATGGGCTTTGTTTTTCAATGAGACTCACAAGCAAACAGAAACAGAATATGTTGTCTAATCAAGTCATGATCCCTAACAGTTACTTACAGGAGAAACTGATGTGACAAAAGAAGCATCTGACTGAACAGATGAGGCCATGTGTCAGTTTAACCCTGGTGTTCTGCTCAAATTTGACCCATTTTAAATATCCCACTGTCAAAATTACAGTTAAAAGTAAAAAAGAAGAAATGAAAATCAATTCTGGATTCTTCGTCTTTTGTTGGCAAAACCTGGTACATTACCCACAATGCAACTGGACTTGATTCACAATAACATATTTCTATTGGGCTCATGGTGGACAATTAAAAGTGAAAAGAATCAACAAAGAACATATAAAAAACAATTCTGCACATTATCTTGTCAAAACCTGGTACCTGCCTACATTACCCACAATACAACTGGAATTGATTCAGTTCCGTTGGACTCAAGAAGGACAGTTGAAAGTGAAAAGAATCAACAAAAAACAAAAAGATCAATATCTGGTCTGCGTTATTCGTCTTTTCTTGTCAAATCCTGGTGCCTGCCTACATTACCTACAATGCAACTCAACTATACGCTCACCTGTACAGATTCCTATGTGCTGCAATGGTAGTGCCTAAAGCAGCTTCAAGCTGAGATGAACTACTCTGCCAATAGAACTGAACTGTCTAACCATGCAGCTTTCACCAATATACAAGAGCATTTTTGGCTCATATTTTATTATTTTTTATTCCCTTTGAAAGAGGCTCCCAACTATATTCTTGATCAAGTCACTGATGAGGATGAAAATTAATAACAGACTTATAAACAAACAAGAAACCAAATAACCATACTGTATGTTGTCCAATTAAAACAATAAATATCCATTTTGAAGTGATTTTCCTCTTTGTTACCATCACGTTTTCGGTAGGTGCCATTCAGTCAAATGCTGTTATCCTTAATATGGCGTTAGAATACAATTTTTCTGGAATATACCTTTAACTGTCAGGCACTGTGACAATTTTGTTGTGTCTTGCTGAAAATAAGGTCCAAGCCCCTTGTGTTACTCTGTGGCCTGTCAGAGGCCACTTTCTCTGGCCCCTCCATCTCTCTGAGCAAGTAGGGATCATTAATGAAGTGGCCTTCTCATGGATATTGACTAGCCTGTCAGCTGGCCTGCCACACTCACTAATAGGAGCCATTGGTCTTGGCTTAAGACCTGACAGAGGAGAGGCTGAAAAGGAAGAAAATGAGTGAGCGTGTCCCTTCACCTCAAGGTGGGGTTTGGTTTTAGCCTTCAGCCAGAAAAGTTGGCATGTTGGTTGGATGCAGCAAAGGTTTCTCCATAAACAGTGTAGAAAACCTGCTGTTCTAGAGAAAAATGCCTTCTGAGAGGTGAAAATACTGTCTTATAGTGCCATTATTGCCTGTACAATGTGGATGCAGGTGCACAACGCCAAAGAGAGCTCATTAAAATAGATGTGATGATAAACTGCCACTCTTTGGAGTCTCAGAGTTCTCTAGGATTCTTTGTGAATTCCAGTTTATGTGACATTTTATCTTAATAAATGTCAATTAATTAGTGATTAATGGAACAGCAGTTCATTGTAATTAGTTCCAATCAATTCAGTTGAATTGTACAGTTGCAGTTCTAAACTGTGGGTGGGTACATTGTTACAAGTAAAACTTGCCTGTACTCAGGAAGTGACGTGTGTTAAATGTGTAGGTCTGTCTGTAATAATCAAGAAAATACTTCAATAGGTAGGTGAAGATGACCACTATGCCTCAACAAAGCAGGGAAAGAAAGAAAAGGTCCAGGCTGATGATGGGAAGTGCAGGGAAACAGCTAAGTTACATCCATGCCAAAACTGACAAGAATCATGCAGTTCAGCCATATACAGAACACTTATGAAAGGCAAGTTACATGTTGCCTGCAGTGTGGTGGGAATTTTGCAGAAAATACCATGATTTATTATCTTTGACAGAAGTGCTAAATAACACTACCTTATGGAATGTTTTCCTCATTGAGGCTATCATCGCCTTATGGGACAAGCCTGTTGGTTTCAAACATTAGCCAGATACAGTACATCTTATATTTCTCAGCATGACCAAGCATAACATTTCCAACATAATTTATGTTGACTGCTGTTTTAGATGAGTGAGGCTTCCTTTTTTCTGATTGAATTTCCATCAACACAGTGTTTTAAGTTGCATGTTGTGGTTACATACAAGTTTCTTCCTAGCATGACAAAGGCACTCAGGCAAGTTTGGATTCTTTTCTCTTTGAGTTACACATGTATCCTTACATTTGGACACACTCGTCAATGTTTTTATATTAAAATGGATGAAGTGACTAGGTGTAATGTGAGACGTGTCACTCATAGTGACAACCCACAGAGTATTATCACCAACTCTGCAGTCTGTTCTACAGAGGTTGTAGCCATTGTAACATACAACTTTACTGTTGTTTCGGTCTCACTATTCTCCCAGGCAGCTGTTTTCAGCACAAATAGTTCCTAAGTCCAAACATAATGGACATAGTTTAGTAGCTAAAAAGCCAGATATTTCCCTATGGGGTTGGTGTAGACCAAAACTTGACTCCAAGGCCACATTTACACTTCATTACAAGTGTCTCATATCCAAATCAAATCCAGATGAGATTTTCTTTTATAGTTAGCCAGGGAAATATCTGGCTTTTTAGCTGCTAAAATGCTCAGTTAGTCAGGCCATAAATCAGGTTATTGATCATTATAGGTCAGGCTAGGCTACTAGAAAGAAAACTTCCTCAGATCAGCAGTTATGTTACAACAATTAACAGTTAGCACTAACAGCTGGCTGTCCATAAAGTTAGTTTACCGTCTTCTTAGACTGATCCTTTGCCTATACAGACCAGTTAGCTTTTGGACTGATCAACCATGTAAACACTAGCTAGTTTAATTACCCTGTGTCAAGTAACGAAGAGAATGATGGCCAGTATCAGTGTTACTTTAGCTGCTGTGACTACTACCTTAAGCAATTAGATTTCAGTCCGTCTTGAATGTTTCATGGGTCAATTTACACTTAGTGTGATCGGATTGCTCTCGAGTCCACCAAAGATGTGTGATGTCCAGATGAATGCTAATGTTGCTCTGTCTGCTAGATATGCAAATGCTATGCTGCCCCCAGGTGACCAAAAAGTATTGGTTTACTTGCCCAAAACTGCCAATGTACTGACTAGACAAATGTAAGCTATAGCAAGCCAACTCTAGTTCTTTCTGTTATTTCCTACAAATAACTACCTTTACCGCTTGTCTCCAGGCGTTCATGATTAAGAGTTGGCCTTGGGAAAATGCACAATTTTGGTCAAACGGAAACATTATAAAAGTCATAAAAAGAGAATTAGCCTGATATAATAAGAGAAGACAAGAACTCAGGGACAAAACCAGCTAAAATAAATAAACAGACTTCTAGGAAGAGCAAAGCTTGGCAAGAAGTAAGGCGAGTACTGCAAAGGTTAGTTTACTGGCCTTTCTACAGTAGATCACCGAGTGTCTGCTGATGGGAGGGTCCCTGAGCAGTGGAGAGCTGAGTTAGTGTGTCTGTGTGTGTGTGTGTGTGTGTGTGTGTGTGTGTGTGTGAGGGGGGAAGGGAAAGGCTGATGAACTTCCCTTTCTATTAGCAGACGACAGGGGCTCGCCGGCTCGGTCGCCAATCAATAGGCTGAAGGACAAGAGTGTCAGAAAAAATGAAAGACCCTTCTCTTTCCGACTGGAGGAGAGGGGAGAGGAACAAGAGAAAGGGTAGGAGACAAAGATGAGGAGACTGAGAGAGAGGAATCAAGATGCCGAATAAAGAAATTAAGAATAAAAGCAAATAGAGAATGTATGTGTGTGTCAATTCCAGAGCACGTACATAAATAACTTCTTCTGTGTGAACTGTCAGTGTCTTGTGAGGAGGTTATGAGTTGAGGTGGAGTGTCCTCCCCCCTCTATCTTCAACTCTTTGTTTGATCTCCTACAGCTACAGGATCCCTGGAGGTCCACAGCTCGCATTGAGCACAATCAGCACAAAGCCCCAGGTCCAAAACAATCTTCAGGTCATATTATGTGACTGGACCTTTCTTATCGTCAATCAGATTATACCTGAGAGTGAAAAGCATTCAAGACTCCCGATGATTCCCGGACCAGCCGGAGCATGACACTATATTTGCCAGTGTGTTTGAATTGCACACGTGGACCTATTCTGTTCATGCTTGACATGAAGAGACAAGGTTTAAATCCTTTGAGGATATTTCTATCATAGCAGATACACGCTGATACTACTCTAAAGAGATGTTACATAAATTACTACAGGACACAATGCAAAATAGGAAATCGTCAATCAACAATAATGTTATAATGCAGCTATTGTGCTTTACAAAATGTAATATAAACGTCCTGTAGTGTACAATGAAGATGAATTAAGCTGTAAAAAATGTACAAACCGTAACGTGGCTTAAATGCAAGATCAACAGGTACATTAAAGCTGTGATAATACATTTTTTGGCCACTTGGGTGCAGCACAACAAGCTCTAAACTCAAAGCTAATGTATTATTGCTCATAGTTAATGAAAGCATGTTAGGTAATTAAACTAGATTACGCTTTTTTGTGTGTTTTTCTGGTTATCTAATCAACGTCCAAGATTCACTACCTTTAAGCTCTGTTTTTGGTCTCCACCAGCTCCTGAGAAAATATATGGCTTTCCAGCTGCTAAAGGCTACACTATGTTCACTCTCTAGTTACCAACTGTTATTTGGGATGAAAACAAGGTTGATGAGAGCCATGAGACTGAGCCAAATCAATAAGTTGGGAGGCGTAAATTCAAAGAGCTAAAGCAGGACATTAATCACTATGAGCAACTCCTTTTACGTATCATAGTCGAATATACAATTGATTTTTAATACAGAATACTGGTTTGCACAGCTTTAAAGACATTTCTGAGCACAAAAAACAAAACAAAAATTTAAAATATGATCAACGTATCCCTATTTTGACAGAACTTACCTCCCTTGTGTCTGGTCTGCCCTTTCAGTGTCAATATTATTTTTGTGGAAAACATAGATTTCCTGTGTGTATCTACACAGAACAGTAATTTTCCATCTTTTCTCATTTCAGACAGAATCAGGCAAGAATGAACTAGACTGATGGCTGACAGTGACAATGCCAACCACAAATTGGAATAAAGCTTGGGTAAGTGGGATGTAACTTATAATAATGGCAGTTCAAATAGATCATTTATATGTAAGAGTTTCTTCTGTACTGCACATGAACCTTGAAAAATAAACCTGGTCAAAAAATATAATGCATGAACCCTTCTACACAAATACAATTTATCATTAATATTCAGAATTTAAAAAAAAATCATTCTGTGACAATGCTTTTTTTAAAAAGGTTTTTGTGGCATTTAGAGCTACCAGCATTCTCTCAGTCCACAATTGGAAATGACCAACCTTGGAGATATGTGTTTTTTTGTCTGGACAACTGTCTAAAATTAAAATGTGTTTTTTTTTTTTTTGAATGAGCAGCTAAATAAAAATGCTATTTAAATGCAATGAAAATACAATACGGTTCCGGGTTCATGTAAAATAGTGGAATCATCTTTTTCACATGTAAAACATTCAAAAAGTCCTTTGTGTTTTTTTTTTCTTT
This sequence comes from Scomber japonicus, assembly GCF_027409825.1. Taxonomy (NCBI): domain Eukaryota; kingdom Metazoa; phylum Chordata; class Actinopteri; order Scombriformes; family Scombridae; genus Scomber; species Scomber japonicus. The sequence continues at coordinate 28,795,737 of NC_070591.1, read as the reverse complement.
AGTCTTTGTAAAGAAATCCTGACATCAATATTTTGCCTGCGATATCCTGGATGTGAGTGCACATCAGCCTGTATGAATATAACACAACAGCCTTTCCTCCGGCCCTGTCCTCCTGACTAAAAGCCTTTTTGACATGAATTAGCATGTCGTCCTTAAAAGGTAGACGGGTCCAATTTTCCCCTGAAAGGTCTGTCTGTAATAGGTACTCCTTCACAAATTCCAGCCTGCTCTAACCTTGAATAAAGATCCATACACTTTCTTCCCCCCCCCTCTCTCTTTCTCTATACCTCCCTCTCTTCTTCTTCATTCTCTATCCCTACTCTTTCTCTCCTCTCTGTGTGAAAAAAAACTATAAAAATACAGCACCCACAGAGAAAAAAAAAAACAACTTGTCATATCAAGGCATATATTAAAAAACACACACAACAACAAAGATTTCATTTCCATAATGCATTCTAATGGATGGGTGATGTGTTTCAGCAGGTGAGACCAGAGGGCAAAGGCTTTCCAGACAAACACAACAATAAACCTGACAAGCACCATTATGCCGTAGATATTACAGGCTGTTAGGGAATGGAAATGATGATAATTAGCTAATTCAGCTATAATCTCATTTGTTTGGCCTCACCTTTCGCTAATACGACTTTGACCCTGATGCTGCAGCGTTCCAAACGGCATAAATGAGAGTGCCAGCATGCTAATTTAGTAGGAATATATATCAGTGTTTTTTTTGTATTGTTGTTGGGATAAATGTCGGTTTGTGTGTAACATTATGTGTGTTAAAGCTGTGTTTGGTTGTTAATGATGTCTCTGTGTGATCAGGGAGGAATGTTGAAGCATTTTATGGTTCATTTAAAGGCTTTTAAAAAAAATGTCTCTTTGTTTTTCAACCACCTCCAGTAGCAGAAACTTTTTGATTGGCACATGACCGGTCCAAAGGGGCTATTTTTGTTCATATATACAACACACACACAATAAATATGAACAAATAGTGCACCATATACAGATATGAACAGCAATCACCACTTACTGTTATTAACACGTCAATCAAACGGAAACACACAGACACCATACACACACAATGCTGAAAAAACTAAGCACACTTTTTAATGTTAATCAAGGATAAGCATTCATAATTGTGTATAAATAAAAACGACATTCCTAGTAGCTTCACATCTTATCTCATAATGATCAGATTCAGACTTTTTCTTCATTACCATTGTTGTCTAACAGAAACCAGTCAGAGCCAAATCAAGGAGGAGTTTTTATGATGCAGTCTTGTCTAATTTATATGCTAAAACATGGTGTCAATTGTTTTTAGGTATTCCATATTCAGACATTCAGTGTGGTTTATTATCAATCATTTTCAATCAGTTTTCATCAAATTCGTCATGCTGTACGGGGTAAAGCAAACTGATGTCACACAGCTGTTATTCTTATCTCATGATCCCATATGGAAGCTTGGCAACTTCTGCAACTTTGACGGCAGACAGGACAATACATAAATTCTACTTATACATAAAAGGAGTTTAAATGGAAGTAAAAAATCACTTAACACAGAAAGTGAAGCAACTATGAGTTATATATAACATCCATTTGAGGTATAAGTACAATTATAGATATTTTTGTGAAATAAATAGATATAGAATGTAGTTTTGTATCACACCCCTATTGCACACACATACATAGGCATAAACCCAAGCACATAGTTCTATAATTAACATGTTCATTCATAAATATAGTCACAGTCACACACTTGCAATAAAAAAAACTCATAAAAAATGTCCATCTGCATGCACACACATTCTTACCTCTATCATGCACTAAATACATTTATTTCTATCATGACAGGCACACACACACACACACACACACACACACATGCACACACATATGGTCAGCATCCTAGAGGAAAAACACACTTTCCCAAAAATACACACATGCATGCATAGCTTTCTTTCTTCCTTCAACCACATGTACCAGTGTGCACACATTTTTATCTCTATCATAAAGACAAGCATGTGCAAATGCTGTACACAAACACACTTGCATGCACACACAAGCCACACAAATAGGAACCTTTCTTTGCAGATACCTCCACACTGTAATCTGCTGTTGACCAGGCACATTCCTCCAGACCGGGCCTCAGCACATGGTGCTCAGTCTCCTCTCTAATAAACGCTCCATAGGCGCTGGGCTGCGGGCCAGGGTCCAGGCAGGGGGTTGGTGGGAGGTGAGGAGGGTGAGGGAGTGAGCCATGGTTATATGTGTGTGTGTGGTTAGACCCAGGGATTCCAGCCGGCCTTTCATCCCGTGCCAACCTAGCCTGGGTGTGAGCAGCTAGGGGTTGAACTCCAGGATTTATTGGTTCCTCTGCTTCCCTGCTTCATATACTGCAAAACCCATGATGCCGGGATGGAAGTAGCAGTTAACGATCCACTTCCCTGCTGTGCCGCCACCGGATGCAGTTCTAAAAAACCTCTCTCCCTGTCTGTCTGATGCCTCTTTTTTTGAATGGGACTACTATTATGTTGTGAGTGTGAAATTTGCTGTAATCTCTCGGCTCCATGGATACAGCTGTATAAAGCCCCCGATGAGTGACGACTTGCTATGCAGCTGAAATGTTGAGCTTCTCGATTGGCATGTAGATTCATAGACAAAGCTCAGACTGTCGCATAGTTGGGAGTGTTTTGATTGCAGCTGCTGATCAACGGCTGCACGCTCCCCGCTGTGCGCTGACTTTTTCGTCTTCGTGCCGCTGACAGTGCAGGCCGCCGTTTGTTGGCTGCCACTGTGTGTGCTGACTTCCCAGTCAGTGCTGTGGTCTACGCTGGTAGCTTCTTACAGACAGGCTTACTGGTAGTTATGCCTCCCTCTGTGCTTGAGAGTCCCTGTTCAGGCGCCACTGTGAATGACGGTCCACAAAGGCACTGGTTGTACCAGCAGAGGAACAAGCCTCAGTCCATCCGTTTCCATCCCAGCTCACACCACACTTACCAAATGAATCCTGTGCATCTCTTCAGCCTGACTATCTTTAGAAGTTTTATGATGAAGTATGTTCCCACACTTTTGCACAGACTAAACATTTCACTTTGACATGAGAGAAGGAGAAATGTGCTTCTAGGGAAAGAAGAAAACACAAAAATACAGTTGACGCCATCAATTCTATTCACTTTTTTAACAATATAGTCAAAATGTGAAAAATTTACAATTGAAATCATGAGGTTGGTTGTACAGTAGGTTGCAGGTTGGTTATAAATGAAAGTACTACTAATTACTATGTCGAGCTAATAGAGTCTCAAAGCTGACCTTTATTGGCTTGGACTAGTGGTTCTTTACCTTTCTCGCTGATACCACTTCAAACTGAAGCAATGTCTTGTGGTCTCTCATCATAGGTTATGGTTGTAGTGTGTACATGAGTGGTGAATGGTTGGAGCCACAACACACTATGGTTAAGGTCACGGAATGATCATGATTATGGCAAACACATTGTGGTAAAGGTATGGTTAGGGTTAGGTACTAGAACTGTTGACGAAGGTTAAATAAAGTTACAGTTAATACAAAGTCAGATGTTAACTGCAGGTCTGTGGTTGGATACAAACTCTCCTGCATTAAAGTCAGACTTTTCTACACCTTACGACACACAGAGACATATCATCCTGCATTGGTACTAAATGTTGGCACTGGATGTAAATTATGCAACGAAAGCGTCCTATATGGACATAACTCCTGGGTTACCAGACTGGATTTATTTGATCCTCCAACTTCTAGGTTCGGAGCCACTGGCCTAGATAATAGCTGGTGTCTGCAAGGTTGTTGGTTTGACTAAGAATGAATTGGAAAAGCCTGAATTTGAACAAATTTATGGTGGGTTCATCACATAAAGTATGTACATCATTAGGTCTAGATATTTCTCCATAACGGTCGATTCTCCAGACCACACTTGTCAAACCTATTCCATAAAGGTTCATGTGGCTGCAGGTTTTCATTCCAATCAAGCAGGAGCACACCAGGCTCGACTCATTTAATCAGCTGATCTCAGTCTTCAGACAGTTGATTGGTCGAATCGTGTGTTCTTGACTGGTTTGAACCAAAACGTGCAGGTACATGACCCTTTATAGAATAGGTTCGACATGCCTGGCCTAGACCTCTCTAGATCAAAAGTACCCAAAACCAGCCAAACCTTTCTCGTTCTCTCATCTTTTGATCCCTGCTTCGCCTCCTTCTACCTCTCTTTTCCATCTCTCCATCATCACCTCCATCACAATCAAAGTGTGTTGTCTGCTCTCGCCGCCACAGTTCCGAAGTCTGCTCCAAAACAGCGACGGGGGCCTGAGAAGAGCTTCCCATAATGCACCTCTCAACAATATTCACTAGCTAACCCCCCCTGCCTTCCTCCCTTCCTCCATTTACACATGCTGTACCCCTCTCTCGCGCCCCCTCGACCTCCATCTCCTTTGTGCTGTGATATGAATGCACTTTGATGCCTAATAAGTGGCTCTGTCCTTTTTGACATGAGCAGCCTGTGCCGGCCCTGTTCAGCCAGTAATTAGCCTGCTCTCCTTACTTAGCAGCCGTGTACAAATTAGACCACTCCGCCTCTCTCTCTCTCCCACTCTCTGACTTTCATTCATTCCCGGGGAACTGTGTGTTCTCCTTCTCCCTCTCCATCCTTCTCCCTCTCGTTTGTTTTAACTTCTTTAAGGGCTCTGTGCATTTCACGCCCTCTCTTTCTCTTCGATGTCTCTTCTTATCATGTCGGGTCGTGTGGACGGCGAGCAAGATGTGTTTAATTAAATTCTGAATGTCCTGGAGGATAGAAAGCTGCTGGCCCCTCACTAGTTTAACCCTTTGAACTCCAGGCTTTTTTTTGGCTTGGTTTTCACTTGCTATATTTACAGGCCTATGGGTAGACATACTGTACATGGATATAGACTGAAATTAAGCATAAGTTGTGCGAATTCACCACAGGATTGTACCAAACATGTCCTCAGTATTTGGTGAATATGGCTTTTTATTTGGCAAACTGTTACAGTACTATATGCAATTTCAAATTCGATATAGCATATATGAATAGATGTTGAGAGTAATGATTAGTGACAGCATCTGCTTACAGTTTGAAATGTAGGCCCTCATTCCTGTGGTGGAATGCATTTAGTTTTTTGTATGGTTTAAATGTCATATTTCATTAATAATATCAATGATATCTCACTGATCTTACTGGTTAGTCATTATTCAAACCAAACCAGTCAAGATATGTCCTTTCCATAAGTGTCACAAGCATTTTTCAGTGATTTTAGTGTTTCTAAAATCCTGCTTACGGCCAAGCAGCACAGCATGTGTATGATGTTTGGATTAGAAAAAAAGAGTGCAGCTTTTAACATAATGGTGGACCTGATTGAAGTTCACCTGCTTCTCAGTTATGATTAAATCTAAGCACACAGATGTACAGATACTGCTGGATGAATACATCTGTGGAAGTGGTCTATTGTGTCTGTTGAGGTAAAACTAGTTATTAAATCCTATTATACTTCATAGCCTTCATAGTATATTTCTCATGACTAGAACTGGCCTTGTACTCAGTATGTTTAGAAAATGTCCAGCAGATTGTTGTCTTAACATTCAAGTTACACTGAAACAGGAATTGCTGACTAATGAAAACCCAACTTGTAACCCATTATTTAGCTTTTAGATATAATTGTACATAAACAATTAAAGACACACTTAAATGTAGTTGTACGCAGATATAAGAGTTCAACATTATATTAGTCAACAACTATAACTCTTCCTGTGAGCACCCATAAGTAGATGCTGCTGTATAAACAGATAATGAATGACAATATATTAAACCTAAGTGTTAATGTTACATACTGTACATTAATACATATTTTATAATGTCCTTATATCTGCTTATAACTACAATATAGCTGTATATTATGCACAATGTATAATACCAAACGTCTTTGTCTGCATCACCCAAGTCTTGATGGGATTCTGATGGCAAAGACATCAAACATTCATCCCAGAAATAAATACAACAAAATAAAATAATAATAACAAGAAAACATCAATTGTTTCATTTTGCTATTTAATTTTTGTTTGTCAAAGTCAAATTTCCAAAAACATTCTTCTTCTATATAAAAACTCTACTAGGTCATGCACTACTATTGATATACCAAAGAATGTTTAGGTAGTGTAACCTATTCAGAAAATAATCTAAAGTACATTATATACTAATTCATATACTATTATTGAAGACATGTAGTGACTGTGCTGTTAACTTTAAATGTTAGGACTAAGACTAACAACATTCCTGTTAAATGTATCTTAAGTTATATAACCCATTATGATTGTCACAAATACAACACTGTGTTTGTATGTTTTCACAGAAACACACAATTGCCAGAGAGCACAGAGCAAATTTGGGGGCTGAGTGGGAGGCAGCAGAAGTGATGAATAGCCCTGCATACACAGACATGGACACACCACATCTTCAAGTGCTGTGCTCCTCCAGCTGCCTTGACAACCAACCTTTTTACTGCACATCCACAACAGGACAGCTTCATTCAGGTATTGCAGCCCATCTGCCCCCGACCCAACCCCCCTGCAAAAAAAAAAATCAATAGAGATGTAAATAAGTTCATGCAGTTAGGGACCTTTGTTTTGGGGGCGCCCCCACACTGGAGAGGGGCAAGTGCTTGTCCTTCTGCGCCCCTCCTTTTGCATGAAGAAGCCTGTTTATGAAAGGAAGCTTGTTGTTTCTTCTTATGAGATGCTGTTTGTGCATGCATGTGTGTGTGCTTGTGTGTTTGTGTGCACATCTGCTCCCACGAGTCCCGGTGATAATGACCAAAACAAATACACAATCAGGGAATGGGACACAATGTTCTTTAGGTGCCCATTTAGCCTCATTCATAAACACGTATCTCTTATCACCTTTTAAACACCAGATGAACCCACGCTGCGGATCCTAGCTTTCGGGTAGCTTCGTTAGCTCATTTAAAATAAACAGAAATTGGACCACATCTGTATTTCAGGCACAATATCACCAGCTTCCAAACCGAGGTACAGTATCATCTCCAATTACACAGGCGACCAGTCTCAGATGGCTAATTGAAGAGGTTGAGTCACTAAACATCAGGGATAATATTTTCAGAATTTTAATTCAGGGCAATTTAGCCCACTCTAATGGAAACTGCAAAATAACTGGATAAATAAAAGCAATATGAAGGGATTTCATAACTAAAAGCACCGAGGCAATCAGATGAAATCACGACAGTTATGAGTTTGGCAGTCGCATAACGTCCAAAGCTTTTTGCTGTAATGGCCGGCGCTATTATGAGCATTAGCCCAATTCCCTCACGAATTCCGTACTCTGCGGTGAGATAGGTCACAAACACACACACACACATGTACATACACACACACACTCACACACACAAATGCAACCACTCCTTGTGTGTCAGGTCCGGTTGGGTGCTGGGAGTGTTTGTAGGTTGGCGATTGAGGAGAGGCGAGAGGGCAAAAGGGACGTGCTGGCATAATGCATTTACTACTCTAATAATTGTTTATTATTGTTGGTACCCCAGGGGGAGCACTTTATGGAAATGGCTGTATATGAAGGGCAGAGGTGTGAGAAGGCCACAGGGAAAATTAGCTTTTTTAGATCCCCACCCCCCGCCCTCACCCCCACACCTAACAATGTCCTACCAGCTGCACACCTTGTCTGCCTGTGCTATGTCACCCTGAGAGCTCCTATCATATATACATGTGTTTGTTTATGGCGGATTATGCAAAACAACAACTTGTGTGTTAATGCAGGGATAGCTTTAGTGCTTTCAGTCAGACACAATCAGGTCACACAACAGTTCACACTTTAGATGGTGAATCCTTGCATATCTGACTAATTAAACACACACACACACACACATATATATGCAGGCTGCACACAACTGCACTGCCTCATAATACTTTGGCAAGGTGTGATCTTGCACTTATTTGCATATATTAATGAAGTGCTTTGCTTCTAATTATGCCAAATGACAACTGCATTAATGAATGGACTGTTCCGGTGACACACGACACATCTGTACAGATGCAGCAGCTCAAATTCTGGAAGAGTTTGCATATTTTAACACAGGTTTGACCCCCCCCCCCCCCACACACACACACACACACACACACACACCACACACCACACATGATATACTAGTGCTCTTATGCACTTTGTTCTGTTAGAGAAATTTTTATAATCAAAATGTCATTTGGTTATGACAATTAAACCTTTCAGGGACAAATCTTATGTAAAATAATCACTCATTTAGTAAGAATTGATACATTTGCACAAGATTTGAAGGTTGATCAACATAATGTGCATTGCAGTTACCTTGTTGTTAGTCAGCTCTCAGTTATTCGATGTGTTACTTGTGTTTCACAGCTCAATTCAGTAAATTATTAAAACATATAAAAAGTGGACAGAAGTTTGGCATGAGGCACTAACATCAATAATGTTCCATGTTGATGTACATACATGTTTCATCATGCATCATCAGCACTGTCTTATTTCTAGCTGGTGTTCTATGCTTTATTTTGACCACTGATTAGATATAGTACTTAGTGTTCACGTGACATTATATCTTTAACTGTATTGTTTATCTATCGTGCATATATCTAATTCTCATATACTATTGATTGACAGGTGATGCATGTTATTTGCATCAACTCAAGGTACTCATCAGTTAGTCAGATTGGTCTTTCCAGTCCTCTCATTGGATGATTTAGGCAGTTCTTCTGTGTGAATACACTCACTGGCCTCTATTAGGTACACCTAATTCAATCCAATACAACAGCTCTGCTATAAATTCAACTTTATGTTTATTATTGAGGTTATAGTGGATGATAGTGGTGGGTTAGGATGGTGGTGCATTATATTGAATGGTGTTCCTAGTATTTTGTCCACTCCATTAACATACACATTAGGAACACCAGTCAATATAATGCACCTCAGTACACCACCACTTAGTATGACCTCAGTAATAAACATAAAGTAGATACAGCACTTTAATCACAACATAGTAGATCTAAAGTGCTTCACACAGTGGAAAAACACACAGAGAATAAAAACACAATAAAAAAAGAAATTAGAATGATGATAAAAAATGACAAAAACATCAGTAATAAAAAAAGACATTTTCATAGAGTCTTCAGATGAAACACCTGAGCTGGTTTATAGTTATTAGTTTTTGTTAGACAGTTAAAAGCGAGGGAGTAGAAGTATGTTTTTAAGTGAGTCTTGAAAGTCTTGATAGTGGGGGAGAAACAGATGAGGGGAGGAAGAGAATTTCACAGTTTTGGGGACAGCAATAGAGAAGGCCCTGTCCCCATAACACTAAGTCCTGGATGTGTGGACACACAGTTAAAAGTTCAGTGTATATGGAACATCATTTCATATTTGGAAACTTCACATGTAGGCATGTGTGGTTTTCAGAAATAAAAAACCTTTCAACAGCTGGTAAGGATCATTTATTCTTGCATGATATCAATTTTAAGTTGGAGAGAACTTTAAAAAGTATATTACAATGTGAATGTGACTTCACAAATAATTCCATTACCAAAAATCTTTAAACAAATAAGTCTTCCACCAAAATAAGTTATGGAACCACAGCAGAAAATGATCTGGCAGGACACTGAGGTCATTTTGTTGGACTTTTTTTTTCCAGCATCAAGGATTGAACTGTCACACTCAACTAGCTGCATCAACGTTTATGAGTGAAAGGAAATACATCACATGTGAAAACAAAAAAGAATATCACAGGTTTCCACACAATTCACACTTGTGCTTTATTGATAATCCAATTCTGATTTGTGATCAATTCTGATCACTTGACACACACACACACACACACACACACACACACACACACACACACACTCAAATGTAACACTGCAGCATAGAGTTAACTCTGGCATAGCACTGAAGTCACACTTGTATTAGCTGATGGGCATCAGCTGTTTTCATTCATGCTTCCCAATCACTGGCTCATTCATCAGCCGCATGCCTACCAGCTGACTAGTCATGTCCAATCACATTCATACAGTGCACTCCTTGTATTCTGGCACTTCTCATTACTTCTCTGCTGCGGCTCCTCCACCACCCCAACATCAGCTCTGTGTTTGGTACTTAATGAAGATGTACGTGAACAGAGATGCACTTCCAACATCCTTCTATGAACCAGTTGGACCCCAATTGGACCCCTTGGTGGGCCAGTTCTAGCCCACGGGCCGTATGTTTGCCACAACTGGTCTAAAGTCACTGACTTAAATGTATTGAGTGATTTTTCTGTGGGGGTAAAACTGACTTCTAGCATCACTCCGTAAGCCACTGCTGCATTTCCAAGCTTATGCTGTGCGTTAATACATCTTAAAGCTCTGCAATATTTACATCATCTAAATGGCCTGCATTGCAATTGGAAGGTTCATCCTCGGTAGAAATAGCCTAAAACTCACTGAGCAAACCGCATTATTCATTTCTGACACAGATATACAAACAGCCGGGCAGATATACGAGCACTTCCTGGCTCAGAGGTAGTTTTCCGAGCCTTTCCCAGTCATTATGTAATCTTTTTGATTTAAAGAACCGGCGAGGAGTGCTTCACGATATTTGGAAGAATTAGGGGAAATACTGTGTCAACTCCTCATCTGTGCACTGCAAGAAAAAAAAACTGCTGAGCAAAGTTTTGTGTTTGGACTGGCCCGCACGCAGCAGTAATATATTTTATTGCTGGATTACATGTGATTGTTGATGTAGTTTGGTGGCTTATTTTAAGAACAAAAACAGCATGAACCAAACAAAGGGTCGTTAAATCTTGCAGGATTTCCATTTTTAGGACTTTTTTTTCCCCTGATAAAAAAGTTATTGCAAATAAAAATATGTACATATTTCTACATAAATAATTTCACTGCTAAATGTCTTTAACTACTGAAACAAGTGCAAGTTCTGGAACCAGAGCAGAAAAATATCTGGCAGGACACAATGATCATTTAATTGGACATGTCTTGAAATAAACCTTGCGTAGCAGGATTGTAGATAAAAAACATTTGTCAAACCTGATCATTTTTGCAGAGTGTGTGTCTCTCTGTCTGTGTGTGTGTGTGTGTGTGTGTGTGTACTTTGTAATGACACGGCTGGATGAGCCTGTTGACCTCACAGTGAAGCACCGGGAAAGCCTATTTTTCCTCATTCTCCAGAGGAAGCAGGAGTCCAAACCCTGCTGGTTTTGGCCCAAGGATGTGTTTGTCTGCAGTGTTTGTCTTCAGCCTGTCTGCCTGGTGCTGTCCCGCGGTCGGGACGAGTCGGCGTGAAGCCCCCTGAGCCAGCTATGATCCAGTCTGGGCCAAGCTGGGCCACGTCATGAAGGAACAGCAGATGCAATGATTACACACATTCTCACATGTAGGTATGAAACAGGAAGAGACACACACATATAAGCAGCAGTGCATGTCAGCTACACTTGACAGCTTCACATTTAGTCATTAGCACTAATTTAAAAGGTCATTCTGATTTATTTAAACTCCAGTATCATTTAAATAGTTTGACCGACCTAAAAAATACAAATTAGCTGAATTTATTTGAAGAGAAAACAAAAGTAAATGCTTAAATTACTCAAACTGGCTGTACTCTTTTGTCACAATTAACAGAACAAACCTGCTTCAACTCTGCACTACTGTACTGTGTGAACAGGTGAACAAGTAAGTGAGTGGATCAATACCTACTTATTGATACCACAGTTTTTTTTTGTATTGATATGAGCGTCAAAAACATCTGTACAAAAATATGGATCTATTTGTAGATAATTTCCTGATTGCTTCCACTCTATTGTAAATTTGTGCAAAATTCAAGTGTTTTTAACATTCATGTGATAAAGTAAATAACATGAAGCAGTTAAATAAAACAAATCACTCCATGTATTCAGAAATAGTCTATTAATAATTAATTCACCTAATTAATAATGACACCAAAAAACAAAAACTGAGTGGAAATATAAGACATTTTAAAAAATAATATTCTGTCTTATGAAAAACTGTTGGCTAGAGTCATTGATGATGATAGTGAGAATTTCAGGAGGTCATAGGGACGGATTCTTGGTTGACAACATTGGCAAACTCAGTATAAAGAGAGGCAGCTGTAGTGTTTAGTTTTTGTTGTTTTTTAGCTTTGAGTTTTTAGTTTTGAGGTCTCTGTGTATGTGTGTGTGTGTGTGTGTGTGTGTGTGTGTGTGTGTGTGTGTACATATACAGTATGCAGGTATTTGTGTGTGTATGTCTGTATGTAGATGTGCATGTGTATATGTGTGTGTATGTGCTTGGCTTGAGGTTGAAAAGCTTGTTCATCAATAAAAAGAAAAAAATACTCAGAAAAAACAGACTTGGTGAATAAGTCATCATGAAGCATATAGCTTTGTATTTTCCACTTAAGAGCCAAAAAAAAGAATAGCTGTGGATAAAAACATCAGATTTGCTCCTCAGTTAATAGATGATAAAAAACAAAAGAAGTCATATTTTCATCATGTTTTCCACTTGATTTTTTAAGCGTTCCAGCTTTGACTGCCACTCATTTAATAATGTGTGTGCTCTTCTTCTTATGCAATGGTTTAATACACCAGACTGGAGAATTAGCACCACCAGTACTTTATCTTGATGAATGAATTCCTATTATTCTTGTAACAGTAATGGATGGAATCTTCTGGACTATATTGAATGGAAACCTTTCTATAATGTTATTTTAACTGATAGAAATGACAAAACTACAAATGCTCTAAACCTTCATTTTCCTCCACATTGTAGATTCACCTGTTGGCCACAATTCATTCCAGGTGTTGGCATGGTAACAGCCAAGAGTCATCCTTTGAAAACTTCCCCAAAAACCATGTCGAAAACATCCAAAGAAATCTAGACTTACGAGCAATAGTTTAACCTTCCCAGACAACACACATATTTACTTTACTGATGTCAACTCACAGGAATTTTGGGTAATGAAGTCCTAAAATTTAACTAGATATTCTTGGTGCCTTTTGGGGGTTTGCTGCAATGTGAAATTTGCCTCAGGCATTACATCATGTCCCTTTTGCCCTTTTTGCTCTTCACGGTAACCTACAAATATTTCCAGCACCATTGCATCACCTACTGTAAAGAAATGAAGAAAAAACTTGCCTAATAAATGATTCCAGTCTGTAGTTTCTTAATAAAAATGATAAAGATCCACTGGAGAGACAAGGGGAAAAAAGTAGAAAAACAAACCAAAGAAGAGAAGGAAGACATACCTTTAGCACGAGGAAGAAACGGCGAGGCAACCAGGCAGGCAGGCAGCCGGCCTGAACTGTAATTAATGAACAAGTTTCTCATGATTAACTTTTATTAAGCGATACTCCTGAGTCCTCCAGCCGGCAGGTAATAGGAGAGGCCTGGGGAGAGGGAGAGAGGGATGGAGCGAGGGAAGGACGAAGGAGGGAGACACTCGACCCCATTATTTCTCCTCAGCCGCTCGTAAAAGCAGCATCCCGTAAACTCATAAAATCCTTTCCCACTGTAACTGGGCCCTTAAGCTGCGGCCTGGTGAATTAGAAGGGCACGCAAACGCACAGCCAAGGAAGCCTACTATAGAAGGAATGTGGCACGTCTGCATTTGGAGATTTCTCATGTTTAACAATTCAATGGCATCATGAGAAAAATAGTGATAGATAGATGGATAGATTGGATTTCTAGTCCTAATATGTTCTATATTGCAGGTACGCTAACTTCCAGGCATATCAAGTTCATGAGTACTTTTTCTTACCTTGCGTTTAGCTTCTTATAAACTCAGTAGGTCATCTGGCATTCCTTGCTTTTTACAATCTTTTCGGAATCTTGCTTTTATACCGTTGTGGCCACTTGAAGCACCTCCTTCATGTTTGTCGAGCACAGGCTAATGCTTGAACTGCAAAGGTTTCAATGTAGAGACAAAATGCTGTAATATACTTACATTTAAGTCCCTTAGTCAGCGTTCCAACATTTAATATTCCATGCTCACTCTGTACATCCCAACAACTGGTTCCACTAGAGGTGCTTACCTTCTGCTTGTGGACCATTGATCTTTGGGGAGAAGACCTGGTCCACATTAGGATGGAAGTCAATCAAAGCTCCAGCAACACTTGTAGTGTAGAAGAGCTTTGTATGCGTTTGGGCTTGTGGAGGTTTTGACTTTCTTCAAACTTGTTTCTCTTCTCCATGCACCTTGGAAGTAGGTGAAGTTATTGTGAAGTTGTGAAGAAACCTTCACCATGTTTCTACCACATTAGGATGGAAGAAAGTTAATTAAAATGGGAAAGTAGGTGGCTTGAACCCTAAGTCTGGCATCTAGCTGAAATATCTCCTACTAACCCTTACATACTGTTCGTGTCAAATTTGACCCATTTTGACATTTGACAGCTGAAAAACACCACAAATGTCTTTTATTCTGAAATGTGATGACTTTTCCTAAAGTGGCCCAAAATACACAAAAATGAAAATGTTTTAAAATGTGAAACTTTTTTAAAGGTGCAACAGATTTTTTGTCCATTGAGATTGTTCTGGGTCAAATTATCTCTGTATCTATTGACATTTTAGTGAAATGAATAGTGAATAGTTTTAATAAGATAGTAGTTATGAGGATTTCTTTTTATGATGTAACAGTGAAGACTGATGGCTCTAATGGTTCTACAATAAACCCCACACTTCCATAAAGTTCTGCTCATTTTACCTTTACATTAAATACATTTCCATCATTATTGCTATGTTATATTTTCATGTCTTAGGTAAAATAGGACATGATATTGTGTGATAGGAGATGTTTTTGGTGTAAAAGCTAAAAAATACACTCTCTCTGCTCTCTGAAACATGAATCAAGGTTTAATCACATTTATTGATCAGTCAGATTGACTATTGATGCTTTCTGAACACATCTGAGCTTCAACATTTGGTGTAGACACTTTTTTATGAGGGGATTCTTAGACTGGGTCAAAATTGACCTGGAACATACTGTGAGGGTGTAGAATATGAACAGTATGTAAGAGTTAAACTGAGCAAAACAAGAAGTATTTCAACACATATTAACATGTTGTCTTAGAGTTAGATGAACTACAGTATACCTATCTCATGTCATTGAGTTGAGTATGGCACTAAACAGATTAGCTAAACGTGGCATAAAGACTGGAAGCCAGGAGAAACAGCTAGTATTGCTTTCTCCAGAACACATTTGCTTTTATCTGTACATGATCAGAAAATGTTCAAATGAGAACTTGTGGTTTAGTGGGATTTACATGCTGTAACCATTTTTTGGTGAACAATAGCCAGGCCAGCTGTTTCCCCCTTCCTCCAGTCTTTCTTGGATATACTGAGCAGGCCACCACTCAGACTAGCTGCCAGTTTGTCCCTATGATCACTCGCCGTACTTAGGCAAAAATCTCCTGCGGCCCCGTAAGCATTTTTGTCATAGTCTGCCATTATAAAAGAAACATCTGTAAAACTGTTCACAGGACACCTTTAACTGCAAGCAAGCTCCATTTACTGTTTGTATTATGAGTTTTAAACCAGGAAGGTTTTATATTTCCAAAGTTTTCCCACAACATAGAGCATTTTGGAGTCAAGTAACTAGTTGTTATTATACATCTAGAGTCTTAATGTCAGTCTAAACTCAATCTCCTTCTGACTCCAGCTCCCAAAAATAAAGTAACAAAGGTTATATCCCAACATATGTCTCTAAAACAACATTCTGTCCTCATCTTCATACCTCAGCTTTACACTTGCCTGTGAAGACTGTTAAATACCATGGCAACAAACTATGTTTAGTCACAAGGTACAGGTATGTGATTGCACTTCTTCTGTGGTTTTCTTCCATTGACTCAAGAGATTGGCTCACATATTATTTTACAATTTACATATATGATGTAGATGAACATTTGATTTTAAACAGACTGAAAAAGACATCAGGACTTTAATATATTCAGGCAAAGAGCTGCGGCTGGACCACCCTGACTTATTGTAATGATACTCTGATGTAGGCTTCTTACACTGAGACCAATAAGAATGACAGATCATGGAAATATGAGATATCTTTAAATCTGCCAAATATGTAAAAAAAAAAAAAGCCTCTGAAATACTGGTTTGGACTAAAAATGATTTGTTCCAATATATGAGCCCTGCTGAGCATATTTCCCCATGTCCAACAAAACTCCACCAGCGAGTCAGGCTTTGTGGAATATATGGAGAATCAAATCAAATCAAAATGGAGCTCATATTTTCAAATATATTAAACAGAGATCCCGGCAGCTAAAAACCCAGCAAGGTCTACGGCGCGGTCGTCTGAATCTGGCGGCGTAAAGCCTAGCGCCGTCTTCATGTAAGAGCGTTTCATAAGGCGAGCATCCTGCTCAGACGCGGGACACTTCATAAAGAAGCATTAGCCATTAGCCACGAGGGCTCACATCTCATCCCTGCTGCTTTAGGACCGCCGTGTTCCTTAGCATGCCCGCTAGCATATGTTATTAAAATGACACCTGCTTTATGACAACTCCGCATAGGGTCACAATGACAGTCATTATCCATTACCTGCTTGGTGTGTTTCTGAGGAGAGAGAGAGAGAGAGCGAGAGAGAGAGAAAGAGAGAGAGAGAGAGAGAGAGAGGTGTTGTATGTAAGGTCAGAGGAACAGAGGGAGGAATGGGAAAATGTAAAGACCCAAAAAGTCAGTGAAACAAGCGGATGTGTGCGAAAGCCACACCGCTCTATCTACCTGATAATCTTTTGTCAGTCACATTGTTACAACCATATCATCCATTTGGTTTTATGTTCTCTCTTCCTCTCCACGGTTACCTCTGTGCTGCCCCCCCTCCCACCCCACCACACACTGCATATGCACTCTGCAAACAATAAATCCCATTGTGCATAACAGCAGGTCTACATGAGTGTGTGTATATGTGCATATTTATGTGGGCATGTGTGTGTAAGAGAGGAAAAAGGGTGAGGGCACCTTCACTGGTGTTCACTGAAGATGAGTGTGTGTGTGTGTGTGTGTGTGTGTGTGTGTGTGTGTGTGTGTATGAGTGTGTGTACAGAAAAATACATGTGTGCAAAAAATGCATCAGTGTTTACATGGATGTATGTGTGCCATGCTTCATGCAGATGTTGTAACATCAGGACAAAGGAGTATATGGGATAAAGGGGGAGTATCAGGTATAAGTGAACACACAGGCCCACTCTGAATGCATGGTGCCTGTCAAATATTGCACCTATTCAAATGCAATTCTACTTATCTGTGTGGACATCAATGAAAAGTGTTCCGAATACCGTTTCCTGACTATCTGTGTCCACCGTGCCGAGCATAACAAGTTAACCTGTTGTTTATGAATATAATCAGGGAATCGGCCACTGCTATTGCTACCTGGCAGCGCTAGACTTTGACAATAGCTCTGAATCTACGCTCGTATATTTCAGGATATCTGTGTATGAAGTGAAGACACACACAATAGGGCCAGCGGCTCGGGGCTGATGTATCAGCTCGCAGCCTTCCTCGGGTCCAGCTGACACCTCTGGAAATTGAAAACGGCAAGGGCCTTGTTCGCCCGACGAATGGTCCTGCGGCGCGGGGGTTGGTGTTGAAAGGGGGGGGGGTGTGCACACAAACACACATAAGCGTCCGGGCATTTCCCATTCATGGAATATATACTCCCGTGCAAAGCCGCCAGCGCAAGGAGATATTTTAAAACATGAATGAAATCTAAATGAAATCTTAACATACTAGCTTGGCGCTACGCATCCCTCATGCCTCGTGTGGATAGCGCAGCGCTCAGTGGAGGGTTCATGGCGGGGCAACCTTGGTAATGGAGGAGCCGTTTGCAATGCAACGTGGGTTTAATACGAGCGAAACAACTCTTCACTCACAGACATCTTCCTTTTGTCGCACGCCCGTGATACAAGCACAGCTGCATTTAAACTGCTTTGTGAAAGCGTCGCCATCCGTTATTAAGCAGCTCTGACATTGAACCAGCAAATATGATTTCAATATTTAAGACTGTTTTTCTTCAGCGTTTGGCCTCGACTGTAATTATAAAGTTGTTGCTTTTTTTTCCTGCATTGAAGCCTCGACAGACCGAAAACCTTGCAGCGCATCCGCCGACTATCCTCTACATCACCCAACCTTTACATTCCACTCTCCCCATTAGCACTGTTATTTAAATCAATTTGCTGTGTCTGTAATAGAATCAATGGAGTAAGCCTTCAGCCCTTATTCAAATAATGTAGCATGTATTAGTGTCACAAGAATTCCATCCTGACATGTCAGAGCAGCTACAGCTTATTGCTTATTGCCTAAGCCATTAATTGATTTTTTTCTTTTCCAGATCCTATAATTTAATATGTCCAGTATATGTCAAGAGTGTTCACTGAGCAAAACTAGTATGAAAAATTAGAAAAAAGTAAAAAAATCAAGGAGAAAAAGTCAGTACACCGCATTAAGTCAGACAACTTAATTCCAACAGTGCAAATTGCATTCTTTTTCTATTGTTTCAACTAAGTGGTTTCAAATGTGGCCGTGACTGTTTCCACTTATGTGCTCTTAAAAGGGATGACTCATCTTAAATGCCTCCCTGAGAGCACTTAAGGACAAAACTTGCTCGATCTGCTTTCAAACGCGTTAATCCGTGTGCAATGTGTGACATGTCTGATATCGGGTGATGTGAACGTTACGCTGTGTTTCTATAGCTCATGTGAGGACAACTAAAAACATACATGTGCTAGTTATTTTAGTGGTTAAATCCTCTGTGATCAGACTCATTACAGCTAAAAACTCTTAGGCCATCAAAATTCCTATTAAAGAACAAGAGCTGGGCATTGATATATGTGTGTATACTATACCTTAGTTTCATGGATTTAAACCTCTTTTTTTTAGTATTTAACAACATGAATGCATCACTGTTAAATACAGAATTTATAGAATCAGAGAAGTTTCCAGACTATAAACAGAAGATATCTGATCAAAACAATCAATAAGCAAGACTGAGAGACTGTCAATAAGTGTAGAAAGTATAGAAAAGATTCAATGCTTAATTTAAATGTGTCGTATATACTTTAACAGTAAATGAAGTATCCATAAGTCCTTATTTAAGCCCTGTTTAGGAAAGTTGTAAGTATAATGTTTTTTAATGTTTAATTATTTAACAAAATATATCAAACTGCTTAATGCATCACTGTTAAATGAAGAACTTTGCCTCATAATATACAATCAGAGAAGTTTCCTGAATATAATCAGAAGATGTTTGATCAAAGAATCAATAAGACTAACCCTAATCCTAACCCTAACCCCTAACCCTTAACCCTTAACCCTAACCCCTAACCCTAATCCTTACCTTAAGCCCTGAAGTCCTTGTTAAAGCCCCGTTGATAAAAGTTGTGAGAATATTGTTATTTTTGTTTTTTCATTTAATGTCTTTTTTAACTCAGGGTCCATATACAAGCTTTTTTGGAGTAGTTTAAAAAGTTGTTCCATTCTACACCATGCTCACAAATATAGAGTGATTTTCTACTACTAACATCACAGCTGAGTCCATATCAGTCTGCCTGCATTAAACGGTATGAAGTCACCGTCTCTTCCTACAGATTGTGTTTCTCTCTCTGTCTCTCTCCTCCTTTCCACCTCTGCTTCCACTTTTTTCTTTTTTTCTCCTCCTCTTTTCGTCTACTTCTTCGAGCTCTTTCTCGCTCATCACTCCGAAGCGTCTCGCCTCAGCCGCTGAACCGGAGTCGGGGAGTCAGGCGGCGACACCGGCCCTCCGATGTCGCTCGCCCGCCTGCCCGTCCGCCTTGTTGACGAAAACAAGGATTTACACATATTAATGAATAAGACGGTGACACCTTGGGGAGAGGTCTGGGAGAAAAGAAAAAGAGGAGGTGGAGGAGGAGTGAAAATGGAGAGAAGGAGGGGTTGGGTTCATTCGGTATCAATTTAGTTGGTATTCCTTAGGGGATATGCTAATATTTTCTGAGTAGCTGTGTTCTCTCTCTCTCTCTCTCTCTCTCTCTCTCTCTCTCTCTCTCTCTCTCTCTCTCTCTCTGTCTCTTTATTTCTGTCGCTCTATCTCTTTGTGACCGCTGTACCTTGTTAGGGCTGTGGCCTCTTCCGCGGCACAGAGCACAGAAGAAGGCGGCGAAGAGAGTTGAAGAGATGAAGAAAAAAAAAACAGGCGAATATAATAAATAAATAAGTGGAATGCGACAATAACAACAAAAAAAAAAAAAGAAAAGAAAAGACAAAAAAAAGCGATAGAGGGGAGAAGAAGAGGGAGAGGGATGGCAGCACCTTGACGGCGATGTACGGCTGCTCTCGCTCTCTCTCTCTCTCACCGCGCTGCTTTCACCTTTTCCAACCCCCCTCCTGTCTGTCGAGTGACGCGTTTGATTTCGCCGCATTCATACATCAGTGCGCCCGTGCAATGCTGACACCTCATCTCAGCCCGCCGACTTTGGCTACCGAGGCCCCTGCTTTGCATAGTGTGTCCCCCCTACTCCCCTCGCCCCCCCCCCCCCCTCCCACTCCCTATCATCCTCCTCCTCCTTCTTCCTCACTCCCTCTCCTCCTCCCTTCCAGCGTGACACCGTGCCCATCTTTAAAGAGAGAAAGATAGATCAGGAGTGGAAGCCGGGGGTTTTGGAAGGAAGGGAGAGGGATATTGCAAGTGACAAGGGTGGTGGTAGTGGTGGTGGTGGTGGTGGTGGATTGAGGGTAAGGGGGGGGGGAAAGAGGGTGAGGACATCTGGGGAAAGAAATCAGAAGAAAAAGAGAAAGCTTCTCGCTAATTTCTGCCATCGCCATCCCTCATCATTTCATTGTCGCTCCCTGTCAGTTAAACAAAAAGGGGGAAAAAAAGACAGTTGATATCTTCTTCTGACTCACCGTGGCAACCACATAATTCGACCTTTACCTTTTACTTACTGCACACATTCTCATCATTTCATTTGAAAAAAAAGAAAAATGGAACATCACTATCATGACGGTTGAAGACAATGCCCATTTACTTGCAACTCGATAATTATGTTTGTCCAATTAGTAAGCAGCTCTAACTGTAAAACTACTCGCTTGTGCTGCCTCCTCCTTCAGAGAACACTTCTTATTATAATCCTGGACCACATGGTCAGGATGGAAAGCCTGGCACTCGCTCAGGACATTATGACAGCTCTGGCTTTTTTTTTTTTTTTTTTGATATGCATATTTCCCCTCCACAACGTGCTCAGTAATTGTGTGCTTATTAGTTTTAATGGGTTTAGTGAAATAAATCTTGTATGCTAATGTGAGGAAATATACTTGCAAGGCCCCAATCTAGAGGTGCTGGGTTAATAACTGTACTGTACTGTTCTGTTGACAGTGAAGCTGCAAGTTGATTAAGCTCTGCTGAACAATGGAGTGGTTTGGCAATGGTCTTGACTGATTTCAGTTATCCATAAGCAATAATATGCCCCATTCTTTACATTAATCCCCAGCCAAAAGCACATAGTACATGTTTGAGACTTTACATTCCCAGTCTAACTGATCTCTTAAACACAGAATGCTTCTGTCATTGGCCTGTACCTAGTTACAATCCTGCTACCCAGGTACATTTATGATATAAATTTCAAGGTTTTGGGGAACAATCACCAAGCACAACAGACACATCTGTTTGATGGTTGGGCCTTCAAACAAACACACTGAATGGTTGGTTGGGGCATTCCTGTCATTGGCCTGTGCCAAGTAAGAAGAGTCTAAAACCTGCTACCCAGTTACCTTTATGATATAGATTCCAAGGTTTTGTGCAAATCAACCAGCACAACAGACACCACAATTCAATCTCTGGTAGATACCAGAGATACCAGATGTGTAGATACACATCTGGCTTGGTTAGGGACGGCTGTGGCTCAGGAGGTAGATCAGTCGTCCACCAATCGGAACATCGGAGGTTTCAGTCCACATGCCAATGTGTCCTTTAGCAAGATACTGAACCCCAAATTGCTCCTGATGGCTGTGCCAAAGATGTATGAATGTGTGTGTGAATGTTAGTTTCCTCCTGATGAGCAGGTTGACACCCTGCATGGTAGCCCCTGCAAGCAGTGTATGAATGGGTGAATGTGACTTGTAGTGTAAAAGCACTTTGAGTGGTCAAAAGACTAGAAAAATGCTATATAAGTACAGTCCATTTACCCTTTGGTTGAGCCTTCAAACAAACACACTAGTTGAGAACCCTTATTGGGTGGTTGGGACATCTGTAGGGAGGGTAAGAAGAGCAAAAAACCTGCCACCTAGATACCTTCATGATATAAATTCAAAGGTTTTTGGCAATAGTTGCCAAGCACAACAGAACAGAAACCACAATTAAATCTCTAGTATCTATACGCCTGACTTGGTTGAGCCTTCAAACAAGCACACTGGTTGAGAACTCTTATTGGCTGGTTGGGGCATCTGCAAGGAGGGTGGTTGAATCAGTGAGAGTTTGAACCTGACAGTTGACAAGAGGAACTGGCCATTTAAAAATATTAATTATGATATTTCGTCTGGGTTGACGTTGAACTTCCTCTTACATGGTGCCATCTGTCAAATACTTGGTTTTGGGTTGGGCGTAGTTCACCTTTATAGGCACTTTGTTGATGGTGGTTGTGGAAAGATCATAGGAGTTCTGTGTTGCCAGGGCATGCATCCACCTAGCTGGTGTTATGGAGGCCAGTGAAGCCAATCTGCATGGAAGAAGCCTTCAGATGTGGTTTGAGAACTGGACTGGACGCTCTATTTGCTTTATTATGTAAACATTAGCCCAGAATCCTTAGAAATTACATCCGCATTTGATTCCAGGACTCATGATGAACATCAAACAGCGATGCTCAGTGCCAATGCAGGCAGTAGTGTACTCTTACAGTAGCGAGGCATAAAATAAGGGTGTGGTGGTCAGGGTGGTTGGATGGAAATGTAGCGCATCTGACCTTCTTGCAAGAGACCATGCAGGAGTTGGCTTTGGCCTTTACAAACCTGAAATTAATGGTCGACTTTTTAACCATAGTTTCTTTAACCATGTACTCAATCTCATCTAACCTTCACTTTTTTTCTCGTAGTCCTAATGAATAGCTGTCATGTGGACATTACACTGGTTACACTTTTTCACTCTTTTTATAAACAGATTTAAGTATTTATTCATTTATTTTCAAGAACTAGAAGTCCTGTGATCTCCCATTAGTTAAAAAAAATTCAATTATGTCTTAATGTGGGATGTTATGTTTGCAAATTCTCTACATTAATAAACATTTAAAATGTTCTTATATCTGCTAATAACTTATAAGCTAGCTATAACTTACAGTGCATTTAAAACCATTAACCCTTACTGTTCAGAGCCAAATTTGACCCATCTTTACATTTGAGAGCTGTAGAAATACTCTATAAAATACTATACTGAATATACAAAAATGCATACATGATACAATTTTTGTGTGTGTATGCAAATGTCCAAACTTGATCTGCGTTTATTCAAAAAAATGTTAAAAATCATCTTCATATCATATAAAATCTTCTCCAGGACCATATATAGTGATTGTGAATGTCTTTTTCCATAGATCTCTCTCTCTGACAGCTTCATTAAGGATTAATCAAACATTTATTAATAACTGATGGGGAATTTATGAATGTGAATTGGTGTAGAGACTAATTATAGGTCAGAATTTGAACAGTATATAAGGGTTAAATCAATGTTTATATACCGCTTATAAATGCTGAGTAGGGGGACTTAGAAGGTATTTTAGAAAGTGAGAATTTAAAAAAAATCATTTTGCAATCTTGAACAATGATTGTGCCGTCTCCTCTGGTGACAGATTTGTACATCCTGGTTTCTGGTTTGGCACAGATATGCTTATACATACACAACATGTATGTGGACATACTGTATACATAACCATTCACATACTTTTACTTTCCCTTTCCCCTTACTCTCCGTCACTGCCCAGACAAATCCAACACAGTCACACACTTTCTAGATGTTTCTCTTCCTCTCACAGAAGCCGTAGTGAAAGTTACAAATGATAAAGAAAATGAAGTTGGTTCTGAAAAAAGGGGTCGGTGCAGGGGGTTGGTGGCAGGTACTAAAAAAATTAAAGGAAAAAGTCACATATATTCATATGGATATAGATAGCCACTTACTAAATCTAGTGAGAGTTTGGCCTAATTTTTGCAAGGTTAAAAATGGAATTTTAGAAGCAGTGGGTAATTGGTATGGTGTAAAAGGGTCATATATTATCCCTGGGGGAATGAATAGTTTAGAGTTAAGGCTAAAAATGTGCTAAAAGTAGAGATTATTTACCATGTTGTAAATATTAAACGAAGGGAACTCAACTTTAGTGATAAAATGTACAAGATGTACGACGAATAATGTATTACTTAATGTCTGTGTCCATCTGAAGTAAATATGAAGTAAGTAATACAAACCTGAATCGAGTACACGTATACATAATGTGTGTGTGTGTGTGTGTGTGTGTGTGTGTGTGTGCGCGCTGGTAAGAAGTGCTGTTGGATGGTGACTGATGCTGAGCAGATACACCGAGGTATCATATAGGCATCAAGACTAATGTCACATATTGACACCTTTTCTCCTTTTTTCATGAATGTGTGTAGTGTGTGTGTGTGCATAGGTGTGTGTGTGTGTGTGTGTGTGTGTGTGTGTGTGTGTGTGTGTGTGTGTGTGTATGTGTGTGTGTGTAAAAGTGAGAAGGAGGACAGGAGAAAAAGAAGGGAGTGTGAATGTCACTTTGAACTGTCACACTGTTGCACCCCCCCTCCCATAACGCACATACACACACACATACACACACACATACACACACATCCTAATGAGACAGAGAGGAGCTTCCGCTGTGCCAACCCAGGGGCCAAGGTGGGAGAGACACTTCTCTCCTTGCACCCATTGTAAACACACCAAAAACCCCCAGACTCCCCTCTCAGACACACACACACACACACCCACATAAACACCCACTGAGGCCTCCCAGGGCCTGACAGGCTCAGATAAATCAGGCTCTCGACACTCCTCCGCCCTCCCCGCCTCTCCATCCCTGCTGCCCCTCCTCTCGCCACCTGGGGTGGGAGGAGAGTGTTAATTTTCTTCAGGGAGAAATGGAGGGGAGGGAACGAGCGATGGGGAAAGGATGAGTATGTGTGTGTGTGTGTGTGTGTGTTAGGTGGTGGGGTGTTAACCCAGACTTCTAAACACCTGCTTGGAGAAGTGGGAAGTCCTTGGGATGAAAAGCAAGAGGATCTACAAATGTGACAGGAAGCTTTCTCCTTAATAATGGCTCTGACTTCTGAGATAAGATGATTTTTATTGTCCTTGGAAGGAAAAAAATGTCTCAGACCTAAAAGCCCCAAAATCAGCAACAAGCAATCTCACTATCATACATCACTGGACTATAAGCAATACAAAGAACTATATAACACATCCTCTTTATGTCATGAAGCAATCCGACAGAGTCAAACTTTTCCACACGGTGTAAACTTACTTAGTGTTTTATCTTTTAATAATAATCCTCTCAACCCTGCAGAGGTCCCCACTTTTCCCACCAAACTCACACCTGGTTAGAACATCTGCATTTCATTTTCGTTACCAGTCCAGCCATAATAATATGTGAATAAATGCATGCTGATATTATAATAGCATTATTTTGAACACTTAAAGACTTTCTAAAAAATAAAAATATAAATTAACTATGGGTGAGTATCATGATGATAACCCAATTTGGAAATGAAGAAAAAAAATAATTTTTATACATAAAAGTAGATTTATTTTTCTGTCTTTTCTCTAATCATTGCTGCTTTTTTCTTTTATGATACTATAGTATTTTAACATAAAAAAGTTGTTTTAGTATTTAAAGTGTTTTTTTAGTATTTAGTATTTTTATTTAATATTTATTTAGTATTTAGTACTTTTATAAATTAATTGTTTAGTAATTTTAGTATACATTTTTTGTATTCAAAGTAGTTTTTAGTATTTAGAATTTAGAATTTATTTAGTATTTTTAGTATAAATCTAATCATTTTTTAGTATTTAAAAAGTAGTTCTTTTAGTATTTTATACTATAGAAATACCTTTTCTATCTCAAAAAAAATGATGAAACAATCTGAGCAAGGTTAATGACCCTCTGCTCTCAATTTACAGTTGTTGGTATGTTGGGAATCACGGCTCAAAGCATCAGATCCTCCAGTCTTGCTTCAAGATATTATTTGGTAAGTGATAAGTAAAGAAACTTGGTCCTGATGGCTGTCTGGATGTGTTTTCCAGTGGTTCTGGTTATTTTTGGTCTTGATCTTTGTTCTCCATTGAATTAATATGAACTATGAGGTTATGTTTGGACTCACATACACCAGGTTTCTATTCACATTTAGTGCAAACTTTCACCACATTTCCAGACAAATCAGCAAAATGTGAATATTAGGGGTTAAACAGCTGATTCTCCAGTCTGATGGCATTAAAGCGTTGCAGGAGAAGGCACAAAAACTTCAAATCCCCAGCATCTGAAATCAGTTTGTTATGTGCAAATTGAAAAAAGGGGGCATAAAAGCAGGTGGAGGCACTTCCAAACAAACAGTGGAGGAAGTAAGGAAGGGTCAACAAGCAATGTTGATGTCAACACAGTTCCACTGCTATTTGGTGCAGAAGACTCACTCAAATGCTGTTTTCCATCCTGCTAAACTGGCCTCTGGGGCTAATTATCCCGTTGGCTGGGTTCAGATGCCACACAGTGTGAGGAGTGGAGGGGGGGAGTTGAGGGGGCACTGGGCAAGGGCAAAGACTGAAGGGGGGGTCGTGGGAGCGCTCGCACCCAGGTGTGCAATCTGCATGCTTGTTTTGGTTTGACCTCGGGGTCAAAGCCGCAGCGGGGCCGAAGCTTTCCCCCTCACCTGGATTCACACAGCTTGAGTTAGTTTTTTTTCCTTCTCTTCTTTTTTCTTCTTGAATGTTCTTTTGCAGCCAACTTGAAGCTGGGAAGCCGTGAGCCGCCCCATCCAACCGCAGTCGTCCACTGGTGGCCAGTGAACAACTTAACTGGGAAAAAAACAAAAGGCTCATTCCAACACGGACGCAAACAAAACCCATCTGTGTGCTTTTTGCATGACGGTTAAAGACAATGACTGTTTCAGATTTTTAATTGAAAGGGAGATACGGCCCCTCATGGCAACCCATCTGTTCAAAATTGATATCTGAGCGACAGTTGCCCTCTCATCTCCATCGACGAACAAGCGTGAGATTTTCGAGCCCTATTTCATTTATTTCAGGTAATTGAAATGTGAGGCACGCTCGCGGGTTGATAACGATGGAGGGAACTAATAAACAACACATTGTGTTTATTGTTTTAATCACACCGGATGATTTATTATTTTCTTATCTCTTCTTTTTTTCTTTAAGAGTTAAAACTTCACACTTCCACCACCACCAGCAAATAAGCAGCAGGTTTTAAATGTGAAGAACATGAAATAGGAAAAAATGAACAGTGTTGGCAGGTGGGCGCGTCCTATAGGTGATATAAGTGAGCTCATAGAGCTGGGGGGGGGGGATTATGCCCAGAAAAAACAATATGTTCATCAGTGAATGTGCTATAGAGCATTGATGAATACACTGTTTCACACAGAATTTTGAGAGACTATAGTGGTTGGACCTCAGTCCGGTCTGACTCCCCTGGAAGGACATTTTGTACATTTTTAAGTCAAATGCATCATTACAGTGCACTCTGAGAGAAAAAGTAATAGATTATATCTATTTTTAAAAGATTGTGCTTTAAACAATTTAGTACTTTAGTAATTTAACTACTGGTTGTTAAGGTATGAATGGTCATGAAAAACAAGCAACAAACAGTTTTTAACCAGTTAATAAATGTTCCATGTCCATATTTCAGCTCTGAATCAAAGAAAGCAGAAGTGATTCTAAAAGTTCAGCTTGTTCATTACTACATTTTTCAATAAATATCTTTTTCTACAATTTTTCAAACTACAATTAGACTATGGTGGGCCTAATCCTAACCCTAACCCTAGCCCTAACCCACACTCTATAAAATGAATGTGAAATGCTGATGACTATGGTGGAGTGTATGTGGAGAGTATTAGTTAGAGAAATTGAAAAGAGGACACTTGTCTAGAGTACCGAATATACAAGGACCGCTCCTTTGTGTTGGACAGGTGGAGGACAGCAGGATGAAGACTGACAGGGAATCTGTTGGTCTTGCCCAAGTACAGTATGGAGGGATGACGAAGATGAAAGCGAAAAAAAAAAAAGGAACTGCAAACAGATGGCCGAGGTGTAGACAAGGAAGAGGATGAACGAGATAGAGATAGAGAGACAGTGGGAGGGAGGGAGGGAGTAAGAGAGAGGAAGAGGGGAGTAATACACTGTCGGGAGAATCTAGGAATATGACCTGCCAGAGTTAAAGGAGAGAAGAAGAAAAAAAAAAGATGCTTGCATTGTTGTTTTCATTATGTAGCCGCTGTCTGTCTGCGGGCTTTGTGAAATGAAAGAGAGGGATGGACGAAAAAGGAGGAGGAGGAGGTTGAGGGACAGAGGAAAGGAGGAGAAGGAAGAAGAAGAAGAAGAAGAAAAAAAGGGGGGGAGAAAAAGCTGTGAAATTAATCTTTTGTGCCTAGCCTTACACAGCCACAGACATGCTCAGACAAAAGCCTGGACCTGGAGAAGCTGCCTGGGTGTGATTGATGAATAAAGTAAAGGTGTCAGAAGTGTATTATGTAAATTAGCCCAGGCAGGGACCATTTCAGTGGCAAATGAAAGAGCGGGACGAACGTGTGGGTGTGAGAGAAAGAGAGTGAAAGTGTGTCTCTCTCTGTATGTGTGTGTGTGTGTGTGCGTGTGTGACAGAGGGTGCGATCGTCCCCGAGCACCACAGCCGTGCCATCTTTCATCTCGCAAGACAACCCCTCGGACGGGCAATCTCTGTCACGGTTGCCGGTTTAAAGCTGAGAGAGAAACAGAGAGACACAGAGAGAGAGAGAGAGAGAGGATGGACAAAGAAGATGGACAGATGAAAGGTGCCTGATCGAGAAAAGGGTCATGAAAGAAGGAAGGGTGGATGGAAGGGGGTGGGGGGGGGGGGGTAGAAAGATGTAGGGGCATGTTGGATGAATGCAATCCCCTTCTGATTGACCAGTGTGAGGCATCTCACATCTTACGACTCATCTCTCTCTCTCTCTTTTTCTCTCTCTCTCTCTTTCTCACTGTAGTAAATGTATACAGTTACATTTCCCACCACCACTCTATCTCCCACCGGGGAATACAGTTATTTCAGTCGGAGTCGTAAAGACTGCCATAAAGAGCCTGTCTGTCTGATTCCCAATGACAGTGTACAGGCTCTGGGAGGGCAGATTGAGCTGTTGTGTGGAGAGGCGGAGGGTGTGTATGTGTGTGTATGTGTGTGTGTGTATCCGCCAGTGATGTTATGGACAGAAGCAAGCTGAAAGTCTTTTGTGGTGGTGGTATAGAGTGTGATTTGCATTAGATATCAAGGTCTGTCATGGGAGGGGAATGAAGTGAGAGGGACATAAATTGTGAGGATGGACATATTTTTTCCTGCTATCCAAACACAAACAAACACATACCCACCACCTCTAGCACCTCTAGCACCTCTAGACCCAATAGGGTGTGTTCCAAGCGTTGGCGTTGACGCACCCTACGTCACTTTTTAATAGGCTGACAAAAACAATCTATCATGCATTCACCTATACAGAGCAATATAAAACAGGTTAAGGGAAATTGATGGCATCCACGGCCCTAATTCTTACCTTGAGTGGCGTCTC
The DNA here is from genome assembly GCF_027409825.1 of Scomber japonicus. NCBI lineage: Eukaryota > Metazoa > Chordata > Actinopteri > Scombriformes > Scombridae > Scomber > Scomber japonicus. The sequence goes on along the minus strand of NC_070591.1, from coordinate 28,765,875 downwards.
CTCGTGATTGAAACAGACAAAGATGTATAGGGTTACCGCCGCGCAGTGGATGCGCTAATTGCCGGCGCTTGTCGTTCGCCGAAGCATTGTCTCAGAGGCTAACTAGAGCGCTATAGCCCCCTTCTTTCTTCCCCTCTCTCCCCATTGTGTGTTTGTGTGTTTGCCGCCAGACAGGCTGCTGAGAAAGCTGTTTTATTCACGGCAGCGGCACCCAGTTATTAACGGGTTCATAAGTAAGCCCGGGCCCCCGACTATTTCTCTGCGTTAGTATTTATTAGGAGTCCGCAAACAGAAGCCGGGGCCCATGCCTATAATGAATGAAAGAACCCCCGTGTAATTGAGCCTTATTAGGCCACAGTCGAGAGAGAGAGAGAGAGAGAGAGAGAGAAGAAAATAGGACAGCAGGGCTGAGAAGAAAGGGATGTGACGAGAGAGAGACTTGCATTGTCAAAACCCGTTCCGCTCCCATGCCTCCGTTTATTAATTTCGTCACCGAGGCACGAGGCGGAGCAATTTTCAGATCCCTTCCACTACACTGCTTCCCATATTTACAGTGTAAGTATGAATGACAGTCTGAACTGCGCGCCGTGCCATACACTGTGGTAAACACTGGCAAACACATCAGGCTGGCATGCTGTTTCGGAGGCAGTCGGTCGAGGGAGTGGGAAGTTGGAGTCGCACATGTAAGGTAGCATGTAGATGATTGGTGTCTTGAGGTAAAGAAGAACTGGAGTTACTGTTTAAGTTGCAACTTAACCTCCTGCGACCCTACATTTGCTGAACCGTATCCTACATTCTGCTTAACTTTGACCTGTTGTCTTCTTCTGTACCCAGCCAGCATGTCTGTGTGGCCCCCACATGGATTAAATGTGGGCTATGTGGGTACTGAGTGGGCCCATGAGCCCCATAACGGATGTAAGTGGGGCTAAGCAGGCATGGGCAAATTGCATGGGCCCCATATTGTTTCAGAAACATGGTCCCCACATGGGCTTCACATGGCTGGCTAAATGGGCCCCATTTAAGTACCATTCTGATTCCACTTAGACCCCATATGGGCAAACATATTGGGCCTACATGAGTCTCACCCAGTTGGGCCCCACCTGAAACCCAGTCAAAACCCACTTGAAGCACATATGGGCAAACACAGGTGGGGCCACATTGAAAACTGTGGACAAACCCACTTGGGACCCATATTTGCAGCCCAAATGTAATCCTTATGGAGCCCACATGGACACACTGGCTTGGTACACACTTTTTTGTGCCACCTAGTGGCAGCAAAAGCACACTACATTATAATCAGTGTAAAAACGAGATGGCCAAGTCAATCAACAGCTGATACCCAGACAAAAGTAGACCAGGTGCAAAATATCATCAAATGTTATGGTTGAAACTTGTTTATTTATGCTTAATAATGTTTGTAGTATGATATGCTATATAAAACGGACTAATTATAGCAATAGCAACAAGTACAATCAGGAAGTACTCAAGGACGTTGGGACTTTATTGTTGTTCAAAGGGAAGGTTTAAATGTAAGGAAATTAATAGTTTTATACACTTGTGAATTAATTGTGTTACACAGTAAAATAAACCCATTGTCCCTATATGAGGACATTAGTTTGTTCAAAAAACAATTCCTGTTCAAACACGATGCTTAGTTTTTGTACTTATCAGGTCCTACTAATCCCAAATATTTAGGAGAAATTAAAAATGCATATCAAACAAAAACTTGAGTCTCAGGAGGTTACGGTTTCAGTTTGTTAGTTTGGATCTTCACTTAATGAAAGAAGTTCCACTCAAGTGGGTTGTGGTCCAAACCAATTGGACTATCAGGAAAAGTGTTGTGCCAGAGTCTGAGTAAGGATATACTGATGGGTGGTGCTGGATATTTGTAGGCATAGAAACTAGCTTTCTCACAGTTGACACAGTTCATTCAAGCAAACACTTGCAACAACCGCTGTGTGGATCAGTCTCACAACTGACTGCGAGCCATGCCGCAAATCTTTAGTGGATGGTTTTTGGATGGTGCAACACAACTAATCCTTAATGTGATAGCTTCCTCCATTCCATGAAAACTCAGCACCGTTAAGACTGTTTGCAATTGCTCAACTGGGCCAAAGCTCGTCACTGATTTACTCTCATGGAAATGAATTGTGTTTGGTCAGAAGTTAGTAGTTTGTTTGCTTTGGTAGATTCAGAAGTATAATTAACAGAAGCCACTTGGAAACCATTATTTCCTTTTTCAGTCGCTAATTTATGGGGTAGATAAAGAGTTTCTTCTAGGAGAACATCTCTTCCAAAACCTTTAATACACAATCCTTAAATGTAACAGCACAAAGGTCAATTGCTAATTTGGAAATGTAGCGTGTAACTTCCTTTTCAAAAGTCAGGTTCTCATGTTCGTTTATGACCCAATAAACCAAAATAATGTCGAAAACCATCCCAGGGTTTAAAATATTTGCTGTTAACCACCTTTTGTGGTGATAATACTACAAGAAAACCACAATCAGGGATTTTCCTTCAGTTACTTTTCAACAGCTTGCCTGTTTTGTCGATTATCAGTTGATTTAGTCACATTAAACTTCAAATAATCCGTAAAAGTAGTGACATGAAGCATTGGAGCAGTTGCTCAGTAGATAAAGTATATAGACATGACTCTTTTTTGATTACGGATGACACCGAGCCTCAGTGGCAACACCTCCAAATTTACCTCCACTCTGTCTTTTTCACAGCAGACGTTTTGACACATCATAGCAGGAAAAAGCAGAGGTGTAATTAATAACATTAATTAATGATGGCTGCATTCCATTTAGCTGCTCCCCTACCAGGACTCTACTATTAGGCATGCTGGCTCACTGGTGTGGTTCACTGCGACAAGCAAGTGAAACGTAGTCATCAGTAGTTTTATCAGTTTCATCAAGTCAAATCAAAATCCAAATAAAAGTCTATTGATACCCAAACAAAACCTGACATCAGAATCAGTTCCTGGAAATCACACAGCGCACTGACATGTAGAATTATAACTTGTCCAAACTCTCTTTTATGAGACTTCATGGTTGTGAAATTCAGAGGTTAATGTTGCCCTCAGTTTTACTATCATCCTTCCTTCATCATCTTCTTCCTCATCACTCTTTCGGAATTCTGTTTCCAAGTAAATATACACAAAATATGCTTTTATCAACAAAAAAGCAAACATTTATTTTAAACATTAATCCTTACATATTGTTCATAGTCTACACCCTCACAGCATGCTCCAGGTCAATTTTGACCCAGTCTAAAAATCCACTCATAAAAAGTGTCTATACCACATTTTGAACCACATTTCTATTTAGAAAGCATCAATAGTTGATCTGACTGATCAATAAATGTGATAAAACCTTGATTGATGTTTCAGAGAGTAGAGAGAGTGTATTTTTTAGCTTTTACACCAAAAACATCTCCTATCACACAATATCATGTCCTATTTTACCTAAGACATGAAAATATAACATAGCAATAATGATGTAAATGTATTTAATGTAAAGGTAAAATGAGCAGAACTTTATGGAAGTGTGGGGTTTATTGTAGAACCATTAGAGCCATCAGTCTTCACTGCTACATCATAAAAAGAAATCCTCATAACTACTATCTTATTAAAACTATTCACTATTCATTTCACTAAAACACATGGCAATAGATTTCACGGCTCACATTTGACCCAGAACAATCTCAATGGACAAAAGTATAACATTTTAAAATATTTTCATTTTTGTGCATTTTTGGCTACTTTAGTTAAAGTCATCAAATTTCAGAGTAAAAGACATTTGTGGTGTTTTAACAAGCTGTCAAATGTCAAAACGGGTCAAATTGGACCCAAACAGTATATAAGGGAAGATGAATGATAATAAATAATTAGCTTTACAATGCTATTATATAATAAACTGAGTTTTTAAAGGAATATTTCAACAATTTTTTGGAAATATTGTAGGATATAAATAATAGGATTGGTGCCATCACGCCTTTCCAGAGACCCTTAACATATCTGAGAACCCAAAAGTAAAAAAATGCTGTTCACCAAGAAATAGCTCCAACATGTAACTCTCAGTTAAAGTTGTTCTATAGCTGTCCTTTCCTATGTGGGTTAAATAGAGGATATATTATATAAATACAGAGTTGCTGATAGGTGCATTTTTAACTTTGGACCCCCCTGCTTCTTGTTTAAAAATCACCAAAGTTAATAACACAATTAAAAACAAATACACAAATCATTTAACTACACATACACACAAACTGGACATCACATGGTGTTTTGTCTTTGAGTGTGTGTGTCTATTTATATGTGACTGAACCTGAATACAGGACAGAACCCTCTCTCTCTCTCTCTCTCTCTCTCTCTCTCTCTCTCTCTCTCTCTCTCTCTCTCTCTCTCTCTCTCTCTCTCTCTCTCTCTCTCTCCAAAAGGCTGAGGTAGTCATATTCTCCCACCTGGCTATTTTTCAAAGCCAGACAACGTCTTTCTCTCTATTCGACCCAGAATACACACACACACACACACACACACATACACACACACACACACACACACACACACACAAACACACACACGCACGCTCATACACACATACTGTACACATTTATTTCTTTCCACATCCCCTCACTATATATTCACCTCTACTTTCTCTTATACTGGGCTTTTTCCTGTATGCTATTGTTTCCCCATTCATTCCAAGAATAGACCGATATTTCAAATTACTAAATAAAGTGTTTGATATATGTAACCCTGGTTAAAAAAAAACACAGATTTCATGCAGTGAGTGTTGTCCACCCCTGATACAAACACTCCGTATGCTTTTATACAGTTACAAGCCTGAAATTGGTCATAGTAAAAAAATATCAGCAATCTTTAATCCCCAAAAAATCTGTGTTCAGCTTCAAAAGTCGCGTTTCAGTCGCTCTTTTTCCCACTCTTCCTCATTTTCTCTCCATGCCTCTTCACTGCTCACCCCCCCCCCCCCCCCCTGTCTCACTATTTCTCACCCTCCTTCTCTCTAATTCTCTTTCTCATTTGCCTCCCTGTTTCTTCTTCCACGCGCGGGAACTGTCATTATATGTTATGGCGTATCGGTTCTCTGCATGCATATGAGCCTCTCTCTTCCTCTCTGTCTCTTTCATGTTTTCCTGGCAGTCATACATTACGTTGGAGAGACAATACCTCCTCCAGATAATGCCATAAATGAGGGAATTTACATACATATGCTCGCATATGCAACTGCAGCCTCTCGTATCTGCCACACTCAACGCAGGCTGGGGTTTGAGCTTGTGTGTGTGTGTGTGTGTGCATGTGTGTGTGTGTGCGTGTGTGTGTGTGTGTGTGTGTGTGTGTGTGTGTGTGTGTGTGTGTGAAGTGGTGCTCCAGTGGGACCATCATTAGAGTGGATCTAGACTAATGACACAGGAAACTGATTCACACTGAGAGAACTTCTGTAAAGCGCCCACACACACACACACACACACACACACACACACACACACACTGGCACACAGCCTACTATATTCCCGCTTAGAGAAGAAAAAGTAGGATTAGATCTTTCCACTGCAAAAATGCTATGACCAAATTATTTACCAATTTAACTGATCAGTAATCCTCACAATTTTATCCCACCAACCATCACAGCTGAAAACTTAACACACTCTCTCACTCTCTCTCTCTCACACACACACTCACACACACTCACAATAGCAAACATCAGATGGAGTTAAAGGTGCGGACACACCCAGGCCAGCACGCTCCTTTTCAGATTATTACAGCAGTGTTTAACAGAGACCTGGTCCCACCTAGAGCACAATACATTTTATTATGATTATATGTGAAGATATGTGAAACAGTTGTGTGGCAGATGTGCACACCTGGACTAAAAAACTTAATTTGTAAAGGCAGAAAAAAAGCAGCTCCCAATGCAGGTGTGATGTTATGGGATATCTGCATTAGGAGCTCCAGTGTGCAGACTTTTTTTTTTTTTACTTTACATGTCAAGATATGTGACCATGCATCAGCCTCTACTTTATTCATCACTGAGCATGCTTATAAACTCTCCTACTATGGATTTGCACTTGAAGCAGGTGTGTGTCAGTCATTGTGAATGCAAAGGAGGTGACATCAAAATGACAGCAGCTGTATAAGCGTTCAATCTTATAAATACCTGTGAATGTGGTTAGATAGAAGTTTTATATCATGTCAAATAAAGACAGGCAGATACTGGATTTTTAGGGGCCGATGCTGATACCGATATTAAGAATTAAGAGGAGAGGAGAGGAGAGGAGAGGAGAGGAGCAACCATCTGAAAGCAGAAGAAAGGCAGAAGAAGGATGAAGTGGTTAGTGGTAACTTCACTAAGGTCTATTCAAATGTTGCCTTGGTGATGCTTCAGTCTATAATGAGTAGTCAGGTTTGGCATTATGGTTAGAATTTACACCTTTTCTCTCTCGGTGATATTCTTCCACTACTGCACTATACAAACAAACTGAGACTTTCCTTTTCTTTTTTTTTTTTTTTTTTTAACTGAGACTTTAAAAAGCATCAAGTCATGTTTGGATAGACTTTGTTTATTTGTGAGTAATTCTGTTTAGAGGTTAGACTTCAGCGCTGGAGCTCACCATGAGAAAACACTGAACAGATGTTTGTTTTAACACAGAAAACGCTCACTTGTGGAAGCGCTTTAATCCCCTCCGTCTCTCTCTCGACCGCTGCTGAACATGTAACTGGGCAGAACCTGCGAATTAGCTCAGAGACTAATTGTGTCAGTTGGAAATTTCTGCTGCACAGAGCTTGTTTAAAGGAATCTGTGCTAAAGGATTGACCGCTGTGGGGGGTTTTAACCCTGATATATTTGCTGCTTTTAGAGTTTGATACCAAAACAAACCAGAGGAGATACAGTGCTGGGTTTTATTTTAGAACTACCAGCAAGAAAAGATTTTTTTTTTTTATAGTTTTTGTCCAATTTTTGTGAAATTACACCTGTTTGTCCACTTTCTATTTCAAAGATAAGTGTTCCAGTGAGGTGCTAGAAGTACACTTGTTCACCTTTCTAATCACTTCAGGAAATAAATCACTTCACTAACATACAGGATAGACCTATTAAGCATTTTAAAACACCCAATAATCCAATCTTTCTCTGTCTTTGACTTAAAAAGTCATAAAAACCAACTTCAGATAGGAACAAAGTCATGTTCCACAAGTCAAACAACCTCCAAATGTCTCCAACAAGCAACAAAAAAACCAAGCACAGATTGTCGATGAACCTTCTTCCCATCTCTCTTTTTCCATTTGACTCTTCTCTTTATTGTTTACTTTTTAATTAATCGCGCCGGTTCATTCTAAACATGTCAGAATAAATACATTTTTCATCCCGGTGATATCGGCCCCGCCGCTCTGTTATTAATGCTGCGGAGAATTCAGCCACTGTTTGCAAATAATATCCTCAAATTGAATCATTGTTGCATGAATATATGCAAAATATTCATTTCAGGCGGCGTGAGGGTTGAGTGCTTTTAAATTGGAGAGATCATTCATGGCTTCACCTTTTCAGGCGAGATAAAGTCGTGTGCAGTAACATTACAATGTCAGTGGAGGGGAGGGAGGAGGGGAGGGGATGAAAAAGAGAGGGATGAGAGAGAAGGAAGAGGTAAAAAAAAATTAAATATATATATTTATATATATAATGTCAAGAGACAAAGCAGCACAAGTCAATAAAAACAACAATATCCAGAGCGGACAGAGAACACAGGAATATAAGACAAAGGAATAAGAGCAAGGACAGAGTGAAATAAAAGGAGATTTCTCTCTCTTGTCTTGTTCCATCACTTTGTAAGCATCACACAGCAGGGATCAGTGTTTGTGTTGGTGTGTGTGTGTGTGTGTGTGTGTGTGTGTGTGTGTGTACTGCTCCTATATCACAGGTTGGAGGAATTAATGAGTCTGGAGGGTGATAAAATGTAAACTAGAAAGCACTGAGGCTGCCCAATCCTTCATATTTGTCATTTGATATTTAGTCAACATCTGGATTACAATATATATATACATATGTATGTTAGATGCAGATTGAGAAACAAACAGTCAGTCATGGGATACATGTGTGTTCACAAGAAATACCTTATCTCCTTTTAGAAACTGCTGCTGCACATTAAATAAATCATTAATTTTTGATGTAATAGGCTAAGCATGAATTTGGGGGGGTTGTTGGAGCTATGCAAACAAAATGGTAACAGACGGGATCCTGCGATATGTTCAAATGAAAGAAGAAGCACCTGTGAAAAAATGAAATAGAACCTGCTGACATGTTAATACTATCCTCACACAACCTGCTCTGGCAGTAGGAGGGGGCTCAGATGGTCCCATGTCCAAAGACTAAAATGAGTTTGCCAGGGCAGCACAAGATAATACAGGCATGGTTATAATGTAATACTAATGCAATAATAATGCAAAGCTGAGAGTGTATGTGGTGTATAGGTTGAATATGTACTATTAAACAAACAGTTCTTCTGCAGTAGAGCTGGATGTTGTGTTTCTCAAACAGATAGCAGCATTGTCTCAAATGTTCAGTTTTGAGAGTGGAAACAGACATTTTGATATGAAACATTGTTTTTATTCTAACCAAGCAGGAGCACACCACACTGGACTCATTTAATCAGCTGATCTCAGTCTTCAGACAGTTGATTGGTCAAATCGTTTGCTCTTGATCGGGGTTAGAGTTAGGGTTAGGATTCGGGACATTATGACCCTTCATGGAATAGTTTGGACATGCCTGACTTACTAGATTCTTCTGATGCTGTCAGTCACACCTCATGGCATTCATCAGTGGATGGATTTAGTTTTTCTACAAACGCCATCTGCTGATGAGATTGTCAAAAAGCTCTGTGGAATTAGCCTGTTGTAAAGTGTAATTGATCACATATCTATATATCTTAGAGGACCTTAGTGTGACTCTCTCTGTGATACTTACAGTACAGGTGTTCTATATGAACCACTAGAAGTGTAATGGAGCAACTGTATAGCTCACTGAAACATTATTTCATATTTATTGTCCAGTTACAAATAATTTAAGGAAATAAATGTAAATAAATGGTTTAGTTCATTTAAATGTGTATTATTACCATGGTTAAAAACAATACTTACCTGTCAGGAAAGTTGTTGTACTTAGCCTTTAGAAAGGGAGCGCTGTTACTTTAAGAGAGAGAGACATAGATAGACACAGATAGGTACAGGTGAAGCCAAGTTGTTAATAAAAGTGCAAAAAAGAAGATGAACATGTGCCACTGAGTTCATTTTGAGGGTTTAACACAATATTTAGGGTTTTTTTCATGTTCACAGGTGTGCAAACACATACATACAATACAAACAATGTGGTGACACAATACACATAACTTCCTGTGTTTTTGGACTATTCCACTGATAGGTGGTGGTAATACCATGAAATTAGCAATATGCAAGTACAGCAAAGAAGGAGATTGCCAGCTAAAAATAATGATAGAACAATGCAGATTTACTTTATTTTTAAATCAGCAATGCTTTTATTTTGAAGGAAATACACTCAACATGTCTGTCAGGCCTCAAGAATACGCACTGAATGTAAACATATACTTTTTTGTTTGTTCATTTGCATGAAAATTCCACATGGAATTAAATTTGGGGATTATTCTCCTGTCTTTACTCTTTGCCATGTCTATATTCCATTATCTTTTCAGGAAGTACTAATTTTCTAAAGAACAGAAACAAGGGACGAGCCAACCAAGAAGCCAAAGCAACCATTTTTTAACCAGCAGACCATCAGATAACCCTGTATACAATTTGCATGTTAAGAGGTTATTCCCCACACTCCTCTCTGTCTTTCCACCCTTGCTTGCTTGCACATATTTAAAAGTTTCTGTGTCCTGTATCTAATAGGGGGGGGAACTAATATCCAAAAGCAAATATTATTCTCTAGCCCACCTCTGCCCCCACTTTCTTCTCCCTCTCTCTTTCTCTTTCTCTCTCGCAGCTGCAGATTAACAAGTCTAAACGCGGCATAATCACTAGCAGAATCAAATTCCTGCGATATGAATGCAGATGCTGTGCTCTCACCAATATTTTATGGTAATATAATAAAAATGTAAAGTTGAAAATAACTGTTCTTCTTCCTTTTTTTTTTTTGTAATGTAAAAGGTAAGGTGAAGAGTAGGTGGAGGGAGGTGTGTTGGGGTGGGGGGGGTGGGGGTGGTGTTGGTGGTGGGGGGGGGGTTCATCACATGGCCCGGGCCTCGCCGAGGGATAGGCTGTCGCTAGGAGACAGAGGCAGGGAACGGACCAGTGGCAATGATGTATTAACTGGCGAAGGTGGCTGACAGTAATCTTTGTCACTAGATGCAGTGGCTGTCTAAGTCCTGTCATTTTATGCATCTCATGCAAAACAGATGTACCCGGATACTACAGGGAGAGAGAGAGAGAGAGAGGGAGAGAGAGAGAGAGAGAGAGGGAGAGAGAGAAGGGGTGGAGGTGGGTGGGGGGGACAAAAAAAATCATTATACAGCTAGAGGTTGGAAAGGCTGTCACAAAGAATTTCATTATTTTTCATCCCGTATTGAGAAGGTGGATTGTGCATATTGTAATTTTTTTTTCTTCCCGCCACCATAAGCCTCTAAATAATTTGGGAAGTTTCCAGGGCAGAAGTTTTCCCTTTCTCTCTCTCCGCTCATTACCCAGAGTTCAGGGCAGAGGTGCTCAATCACCCCGGCTGAAGGAAACGCTTACACATAGAAACACGCCCTGCCACCGCCGCTGCCTTCTCCTCCCTCCCTCCTGTCCTCCCCACCGCTCTCTATCCACACTCCATCCTTTACCACTCCATCTCCTCCTCCTCCCCTTCCTCGTAAACCATTGTCCTTGCGACTCACTTGGTTCTTCCTTTTTATTCCTCTGCCTTTCTTCCGCTCTCAGGTGCTCGCTCCCCACCCCTTCCAGTAGCCGCTGTCCTCGTTCTCTTTTTTTCTTCGTCCCGATTGTTGGTTTATTTTCTCCTATCTTTCTCTTTCTCTTCGTCAACCACTGCCCCTCTGTGACCTTTTTTTGCATTCTTTGATGTTGTGCCACCCATTGACTCTCCTGATACCTCTGTCATTGCTTTTCCGCCGTCTTTCCGTTCTCTTATTCTACCTTTTTATACCAATCAAGGGGAGACACAACAATGCATAGGGCACTGTGTTATGCTTCACCACTATGACACCTGATTGGATTAAAAGCTCCATTGTCAAGAAAGTCCCTTCAAATGGTTTTACATCTTCATGTAATGCATGGCATGATGGACATATATAAAACTCACAACGTTGTACATATTATGACCTTCCAACATTCTAAAAACTGCTTCACAGATTTATTCTACCAACCCAAGGAATGTAAACCCAATGCTTGCTCTTTTTTAGCTCTGTTTTGGTCTACACCAACTCCAAGGAAAGTGTGAGTAGTTGAAGAGAGCTTGAACCATAACCATAAAGCCAAACAATACAACCAAAAAAATAGAGCTGAAAGATACTAAAACATTCCATGAAGCTTAAGAAACTGCACTGTTGGTGTTAATTCTCTACAATTGACGTCAAGTCATTTGATCCATTGTTAATATAAAAATATTGATTGCGCAGATTTTAAGATACTTAATGTAGAATTTTGGGCTTTTGAACTACAAAGGGCTTTAAAACACCATGCTGGTTGCTATTATAAAATAATAGTAAGTGTAAAGGATGAACGAGTACACTGTTAACTGTATCTGTATCTATTCAACCAACATAATTATCAGTATCTGTATTTGGAATGTGTGGGACTTTAGCCATATGCGTGGTCTAACCAGAAGTTGGTATTTTAAACCTGAAACCTGAAATAGATGATGATCAGAAGTTGTTATATTTATTGTTTCTTAGAAAACTGTTTACACAATTGAGATTCAGATCAATGTTGTCAATAAGTAAGAATAAGACTATACAACAAGTGTCTGTATAAACGTGAATGAATACATTTCAGTGAATCAGTCTGACAAATAATCTAACTCGTTATTGTATGTCTGTCTGTATGTATGTCCTTCACGTAACTCGACAACCATTCCACCGACTGACTTCACATTTGGTGGAAGTGTTGCTGAGGACCCAAAGATGTACCCCCACTTCAACAACACTGGAGGTTCTGAGACACCCTAACAGATTTCTTGGAGGTTGGTTTCACCCTGCGCATGTTTTTTGGGGGGGGGGTTGTGATTGGATTATATATTGACTGTGGGATGTTAACTGTGGGAAACATCAATGAAGTCTTGACAGGTGGGCAGTGATGTAATTCAAACACTATGTGGAACTCTATGTGTGGCTGCCTGGCCTATCACTACTACAGATATTGACACATTCTACACCGATGATACTCATACTCGTAAAAAGTACATTATCTGTTATACTTGTTTCATCCCAGTATTTTGCTCAACTCTAGCAAGTATAGGTATCGTCTTGTGTTGTTTTTGTTGCTGTTGTCATTTTCCAAAAGAATGAGTTGTCGTAGCAATAACCCAAGTACAAGGCACAACACAGCACCTAAAGCAACATAATACATTCTTGAAAAATTAATGTCCGAATTCATCACAAGGGTCTAAAAATCAATTTGTTTTAATTAAGGCGGACCACCAAAAGAGGGGAGGGTGGTTAAAGATTCATCAATGTTAAAAATGATTCAAAGGGTCGTTAATTATGATGATGTTAACAGATGTATTTGTTGTTTGTGAGGGTGGAAAGGCCTCTGACACACCTCCATGAAACAATCTATACACAAGAATTACTACAAAGATATAGTCAAGTATTACAAGAAACACGAATTGTAATATACTGCATTGCACCAGAGATTAACACCAAACAGCACCAAATGGATATACCAGCAGGTTGACTCTACACACACGCACACATTGTCAACACACAAGCCATTCCGACTGTACTACGTAAAGCACACTACTTATATTTTACTCTTTTTCTTCATGTTAAAGCGTTACTGTTGCAGCATCTTAATTGCACATCTATTTGCTGCAGAGAAGCACATCACATATTAACGACAGTGTACATAGTGCATGTAGACAGCAGCAGAAGGACGATATCTTTTTATCTACCTGCAATAAAACTCACCCTCTGTCCAACCCATGAATAACACTTATACTGCCAGCTCGTTTCTTTACCCGGGAGAGAGAAAAAGAATGGGTGAGGGAGGAGAAGACAGCCAGGAAATTAAGAAAAACTGCATGTTTAGATAGAGACAGAAAGAATAGAGGGATAAGTTGCAGTGCAAGGTAAACTCACCTAAAGACAGATTACCTTTCTAGTCCACATAAACTTCTTAACTAACATTTTATCTTATTTAACCTAAGCTGTTAGCCTAAAACTGGATGCAGTTGAGATCAGTGTTCTGTGCAGGCCAGTCAAGTTCTTCAGCATCAAATTGGGAACACCATTTCTTTATGGAGCTGGCTTTGTGTACTGTGGCATTGTCATGTTGAAACAGAAACTGTTGCAAAAAATTTGGAAGACTAATTGTCTAAATTATCATTGTAGGCTGTTGCATTAAGATTTGCCTTCACTGGAACCAAGGGATTAAAGCATGAAGAACATTAGTGGACTGAGGCCTTCAAAGCTGGATTCCAACCTGGCAAAGTGAGCAACTTCCCAGAAGCCATGAGGTCAGCAATTAAAGGAACCCACGCCCTAAAATTGTAATAATTGATGTTTTTCTAATAAGAATGTATTGCCTCTGGCAGTGTGTAATGTCAGAGGCATCACTTGTAGTGAGGAACCTAAAGAGCAACTCTACAAGTTCCCTCAGCTTTATGCAGATGTGAGTTCCAGCTCATTGTTTAGCTATTTACATGCAACTATACTTTTTTGCTTCACTATCAGTGCTCTTATAGCCTTGTTATAGCAGAAAAAGCTCTAAAAGTCCACTGTACACTACCTGCTCAGCACCAAATGACTGACACATTTAGCTTTAGAGTAGCTGGTGAACATAATGGAGCATTTAGCAGTGAAGAGTCACATATTTCCCTCAAGAGTTGGTAGAGGGAGTAAAAACAGAGCTAAAAGAGAGTGAATATTGGACTTATTTCCATTAAGTGGACCAAGACAAGACTGCAAATGAATGGTAATGTTGAGCCATAACTTTTGGATGTAGGAATAAGCAAGTATTTGTGAAGAAGCTTCAACTTAAAATGTGGTCACTGGTGAATCTTGTGTTTACTACTTGTCTCTTAAGAAGTAGCGCAAAAATCACTTATGGTGTTATTGTGCTTTACTGATATATACGTATATTCATACACTCATTTTCTACTACCACAAACAGCTGACACATGGTGAACCAGGAGTGTCAGGGGCAGCGTCCTACTTTACTAGGTAGATCCAGCCTTGAAGGGGTTAGCTAGGAGTTAGCCACCTTGATTGTTAGCTAATCTTGTGGCTCTGTATTGTCGATACCTACGTTCCAAAATAAAGTTGCGTTTATTCCAATGACTGCAGAGAAACACTTGGGGGAAGTAGTATTATTTCAGCAAAGGAGGGTGGGTTGGTGTCTGGGCAATTAATTACCTGTAGGTATATTCACAGTGCTATGGTGGCAGGAGGTGAGGGGACCCCCCCCCCCCCCCCCCCCCCCCCCCCCGCCGCCTAATAGAGGACAGGTTAATCAATCATGGAAGTGTCCACATTCTTTTGACCACACAGTGTAGTTTTTCCAGGCATTTCTACCTCTATACCTCTGTAGAATCAGAAGAGACAGAAAGAAAGATAAGGGGGAGTTCAGTAAAAAAAATACACTGAGAAAAACTCACAGCAGTGAAGAAAAAGAGAAAAAAAGAGAGAGAGTGAAGGGTCAAAGAATAAAGGGGGGATAGAGAGATAGAGAAAGAGAGCGAGTGAGAGGGAGAAAGAGATGTAAGTGGGCTCTGCGGAGGCCCCGGTCGGTGGCAGTCTGTCTCTGATTTCCATTCATTGTTAAGATGGATGAGATCCCAGCCGGACCGAGAGCAGACCGCCGCATTTCTCCTTCTTCTACTCCTTCTTTTTTTTTTTTTTTTTTGGATAGGGGGGGCATTATTCAAAACAGATCTTATTTTTGGTGGTCATTATGCATGCACACCTGATCAGCATGTCAGCCTGGCCTCCCCGCATCGCATGATGGAACGGCCCAATTTACCTCTTTCACCTGCCTTGCATAAAGGCACAGTGAGCACACAGCGGCTGGCACTCGCTGTACTGTACAACACACACACACACACACACACACACACACACACACACACACATAGAGGAGTGGAAGTGGGAGGATAGAGTCGAGCTAAGTGTGCGTGATCATACGCCGATGCGTGCACATACACACATACGCTGCTATTTATTTGCAAAGTGTGTATTAAAGTGTGTACTTACACTCTATATCGGATGTGTTGCATGTGACACACGCTCACCTGCTGTAGACACACACACACACACACACAAACACTCACAGGTCTCCCACACAGTCTCCTAACTGTGTCAGTTCTTACCGAGTCAAAACTGAATTCATTAGCAAGTCAGGACACACACACACACACACACACACACACACACACACACACACACACACACACACACACATATACACACATACACACTTTCCTTATCTCGCTCACTCTTTCAAAGCAGAGGGTCAATCTTTATAACACAATGCAACAATAGTATCAATAAAATCTCATTTAAGTGATTATTCATTTGTAATGAATCAAACAATAAATGCATGATATGTTATTTACTGCAAATATTCATTTGTATACATTTAAGTCATGTATTGATGCTTCTTAGCACAGGACAAGCATTCAAAAGCAGCTGTGTGTGTATTTGCAGGGTGTATCCAAGCTTGTATTTTGGAATGTGGGTTTAGCCGAGTCCGTCCTCGGTTTGACCCCCCCAAAATATTAGTCTGGGATTTGTTATTTCTTCCCAGTAGAGTTTTCTTTTTAATTTGGTCATAATGTTGGATTGGCTAAATTAGCTGCAGCTTTCCTGAAGCTTTGCCCATGTCTGTATTTATGTTCTTACTCACCACATGAGCGCTGGCAGGCCTTCAGTAAGACTGCAGCGTCACTTTTATGGTATATATATGATAAATTGCCGTGACTTGACCTACAGGCTTAGCAGCAAATAACCAGGAATTCACCGTTTAAATCAAAGAACCTGGATGAAATGATATAAAACAAACACTAATACTGTGGGTGAAACTTTCAGTGTCATTTTTTTAAAAAGAAACTTTAAAGATGACTGAAGAATGTCAGTGTGTTATTTCATGTTGAATGATGAATACGATAATAAAATGTCACCGCTAAAATATTCTAAAAACTGACAGCTTCAGCTTAAATTGCGGCCTGATGTGCTTCACCTGACAAGCATGATTTTCCCATCACACAAATGGATTTATTTTCTAACAACTCTTTTGCAACTTTGAGTCAATTCAACACCACAGAACTTTGTTTAAATGATTAGTGGATTTCCATAATAACCAAACTTTTCAGAGAGAGTGTTAAATAGACCTTTTTTAACTTCCTGTACCACTTCACAATAAGACTACCATTATAAAAGATTTATAAATGGTTGTAAGTGAGTTATTAATTAGATTGTGAACACTTCATAAACCATTAATTAACAGTTGTAAATGAGTTATAATCTAATTTCCCATACATCAATACAGGGTCACTATTTGGCAAGATGAAGGTAGGCTCCACTGCTGTATTTTTATCCATCTAGGTTAAATAGGTTATCAGATGTTACTATTTTGTCACAGTAAATGGTGATATGTTTTATACTTTACAATAAGGCTCATCTTTGGGGGTTATAAATGTTAATAATTCATTAGTAAATGGTGATGTCTTTACAATAAGACTCCCTATAGTGTCAAAGTTGTTTGTAACTCATAAATAAATGCTCATAATTGGATGCTAAGAAACATGAAGAGTTATAAATGTTAATAATTAATTATTAAATAGTGATAAGTTTTACCATTTACAATAAGGCTCCTCTTTGGGGGTTGTAAATGTTAATAATTCATTAGCAAATGGAGATGTCGTTTATACCCTTTACAATAAGGCTCCCTTTAGTGTTAAAATGGTTTGTAACTCATAAATAAATGCTCATAATTGGATGCTAAGAAACATGAAGAGAATCAATTCAACCAACAATGGAAACGAAGGATGCTGCCTGATGAAGACAAAGCTAAGAATCCAATCTGAGATTTAGCAATACAGATAAATATGGGATCACTATTTGGCAAGCAACTGGTCACACCTTTCTTTTCACAACCTAATTAAAAAGCGAATTATAAACCATTCACAAAGCCTTTATAAGGGTAGACTTTACCTAACTTCCATATAAAGCAGTAAAGAGCATGTTTGTGATTTTTTCTGTTCTAGACGTTGTCCTTCACTGTATAGTTCCCTGCTATGCATTCATAAGGCTATTGTTGAACATTAATGTGGAATACATCATGGCTGTGCTGCTATTCAGAAAGAAAATACCTTATTCTAAATGGGCAAAGAAATAACTGAAACTCTAATGTCTTGTCCTTGTTAATGTTGGCTCATGTCATCACTCAGTAGAAGGATTATCTTAAATAAACCACAAGAGTTACACAACTGATGCAGTGCACAGTGTGTTACAGTAAAGCACACGGTAGTCATACTGTATGCTGTAACATCTGAATCTATTTCACTCTGTTTGAAGTTCATTCATTTCAGATGAGAGGGTCTGTTACTGTTGAATTATTCAGCTACAGATGCATTGTGTCGAAGGTGCTGAGAATGTGTTTCCTTATGTGTTAAATTAATGATGTTCTGTTCTCCTTTTTTACATTTTTTGTTGTTTTTTTCTCAAGAAGTCATTGTGTAACAGGCCATTTATGACACATCTGATGAGTTTGTTTTCAGCAACCTTAAATAACTGTGTGTATGGTCGTTGCTGTGTTTAAGGATACTATTTGAAAAATTAGCCGAAGAACGCTGCGTGTCACCCGATGATACAACATAATATAGAATGACATAATATAGCAATTAGCCGAGGCAAATCAGCAACAATGTTCACAGTACAGACTGCCACAGCACATTGTGGACATTTTAAATTCACAGAAAGATTAACAGAAATAAATGTGTTTTATTTTCTTTTTTAAGTTCAACCTTGATTTCATTCTATATTGAAAAGTCTGCTTGTTGTATGTCATTGGTTCAAAGCTTCAAAGTGAAATACAATAAAAGAAAAAGAAGAGAGAAAAAAGTAACATACTGGTACCTTGTTCAAAATAAAGTTCCTGTGGTGCTCCCTTTAGTGGCTGTCAGCAATTCATTGTTCTTTTATGGTCTACATGGCAGCAAACAAACAGTACAATTGGTCCCAAAGTCAACAAGGAAAAGACACCAAATAAAGAGTCCCGAACAAAATAAGCACCAACATTTTGCCTTCTATTGCACCATTTCTTCTTAAAAGCGTCCAAATTGTCATTCAGTTAAAAATAATTCAATGTATATCTTGTTGTGGGCTACAAGCAGTTCATCCAATATAGAATCCAGGTCAACTGATGCTTGACCCTTAATATGGTTCTTCCTCATGTTCTATAAAACCAACTTAGCAAGTCCAGACGGTGAGTTAAAAAAGCTGATACAGTTGTGCAGTAGTAGTGGTTGCTGCATCCAGAAGTGTTTTTCTACATATCTTTTTTTCGTTAAATAATGTCCTTACTGTTACTTATTGAACATAGAAACTCTGGATTTTAAGTGATAATGTAACAATCCTATAGGTCACATGTGTCCAAACTGTTCAATAAAGGTTCATCATGTGGCTGCAGGTTTTCATTCCAACCAATCAGGACCACACCAGGCTAGACTCATACAATCAACTAATCTCAGTCTTCAGACAGTTGATTGGTCAAACTGTTTGCTCTTGATTGGTTGGAACAAAAACCTACAGACACACGGTTCTTTATGGAATAGGTAGGACATACGCTGTAGCAGCCGATTGCGTAATAACAACCTATTAAGTAATAACAGCCGGTAATGTTATAAATGTACCTGTTTTTTTAAATGTAATAAGCAGATAATAAATTCCTGAATGAATAACGTAATAACTTTTTGCCAATAAGGTAATAAATGATTACCTTATTGGCAATTATTATGTTATTGGCCTGTTAAAAAAATAATCCTTTACAAGCGTGAAACTTTATATCCAATAAATAAGATTTAAATAAAGTGATATTTGTATAGTAAGATGTTACGTTATCACGTAATAACTTATTGTGTCACAATAACATAACTTATTACGTAACAATAACATAATAACATATTACATAATAACGTAACGTAACGTTATAACTTGTTACGTAACAATAACTTAATAACTTATCACGTAATAACATAACGATAATGTAATAGCTAATTACGTAATAACTTATTACATAATAACGTAACGATAAGGTAATAGCTTATTATGTAAAGATAGCGTAATAACTTATCCCATGTTCTATCACCCGGCGCTAATAAGTAATAACTTATTACTTTAATGGCAAAAAGTTATTACGCTATTGTTTCAGGACTTTTATGACGTTATTGGCAAGTTAGTACGTAATTAGGTCATTACATTAAAATACAGGCAAATGTATTACGTTATCGGTCATTATTACGTTATCATGGTTTTTACATTATCAACTGCTTCATGCCTGCTATAAGTTTATATTATGACCACCAGTAATTATTTCAACTTAGTGATAGTTCATTTAAAATGCTTTGCTGCAATCTTTAGCTTAGAGGCTCGGCAGACCAACAGCTTGGTGATTGGCTGTTTCTTGCTCAAATGCACCTTGGGAGTCATATCTCAGTTCAGTTATCTTTTTATATCCACACATTTTGATGTAAACACTCTTATACCTTCCACTTCATAAAAGAGGGTTTTTGCAGTGAGTTTGAGTCCAAAATGAAGCAACTACAGTCAGAATTCCATCAAAAATACTAGAAACAGCAACAAAAAATGAATGGAAGATGGCAAGAAAAGAAGGAGATTGGAGAGAGATACACTAAAGAGGTGAAGGAGAAAGGAGGAGAGGACATGAGAAAGAGATTATAGTCGAGAGGAGGAAATGAGGTGAGAGGTGAAGAGGACAAAAAGGAGAGGACAAGAAGGCAAAAAAGGAGAACACATCATTGAAACAAGATGAGACGTGAAAGAGGTCAGACGGAAGGATGAGGACAGAGGAGATGATGGAGATGAGTGTGAGGAGAGAAGATGAAGGAGGAAGGAGGGAGGGAGGGAGGTGAAGTGAGACGGTGAGAGAGGGCGAGAGGGCAGAAGTGGAGGAGAGAAGGATGAGAAGGGTGAAGTAAAGCCCAGCGGAGCCTCCTCCAGATATTTACGGCATCTGACTCCATCTTAGCCTGGCCAGCTGGGGAGAGCAGGTGGACCAAACGGGTCAGCTCATTAACACACACACACACACACGCTCACACATACACACACACACACACACACAGTCACCACCATCCTTTTTTAGCGTAATGTTTTAGTGTGACATTACCCTGGCCGTGAGGTTACTGCTCCGCTATCATGTGCAGAAAAAGCAGCTTGACTGTTCTGTGTGTGTGTGTGTGTGTGTGTGTGTGTGTGTGTGTCATTGTGTTAAAGGGGTTAAAAAGACAAGACCCAAGTATGGGAGAGGGAGGGAGATGGTGAGTGTTAGTGTCCATTAATCATACCTGTGCCCTAGGCCAAGCCCTCCGTCCCACCCTATCATGCACACACACACACACACACACACACACAGCAGAGAGAGAGAGAGCAGTACAGCTTGACTTCCTGCAATTGTGCTTGAGTAAAACATGTGTAAACTAATATAAAGTCTGATAAAGACCCATTTTAACCCCTGTATAGTACTAGTTGTTAACTTTTCTTTAGTCATACTCCATTGTAGAGTGTTTGGTTGTAAACTTCGAGTTTCAGTGGTTTTTGTTCTGTGTTGCTAAGACGTCCTTGTGTTGTTTGCGTTGTCCATGCTCATATTTAAGATCAGATTAAAACGTGTGTGGGTGTGTTTGAAATGTCAACATTTTGAGTAAAGAATGAGAAAAGGTAGTTAAAAGCGCCGGGCTTTAAAGCCAATCTGATATAGTGGCCAACTGTGTCAATACAATGTCTGAAAAAAAAGCATTGTTCCCCACACACAATCATTGGAAAAGAAGTGATGAATACATTTTTTGAGCGTTAAGACTTCGCTATATTCCACTCTCCAAAATAAGAAAAAAAAGAGCACCACTATTAAATTATTTTATCCCCCATTCAAGTGAGCGGAAAGCCTACCAGAAATTAGCCGGTTTAGCCAGCATTAGTCTCAAGTGAGTATACTGTAGGGGCCCAAAATTTAGGAAGCGTGAGCAACATCTGGGTATTTCTTTTATAGCGGGAAACTGATTTTTTATTTGCTTCATGCACCATAGGCATGGGGGAACCACGCTTTCACACAGTGTTCAGTTCTTCTTAATACATCCATGGAACAGCTGGATATTAGCTGTGATGCAACTTCCAGAAGCTAACAGAGTGAGAGGTAAAAACCGTGCAAAGTGAATTCAGACATTTTATATAATTCAGACAATATATTTCTTAACATATTAAATAGGTCATGAAGGTATTTCTAAAAAAGGTGTAAAAAGCATTTCAACAATCTAGAATTGAATTGTGGAGCTAGGCTTCACAAACTGTGTTTCAACATTTCTGTGTTCAGGATTTAGTGGGCAGGTCTGAAAATCACGCGGCGGTGATTAGCATAAACCCACCCCTACTGCTGTAGAGGTATAAATACATTCAGCACACACTACTACTACTACAGTCTACAGTTAGCCAGTTAGCTGAGTTAGCCGCCGAGCTAGTCACTGACTACCCGCCGAGTTAGGCCAGAGACATTATAATAAGAGGAGACATATCACTCCCATTGAAATGCATAGGGAAACTACGTAACGCCAAGATGGCCGGTGTTTGCACATGTCCCGCCTCTTCTGGTGCCGTTGCTCCAATAATTTTGCTGGTCCTACGCGGTCACGTTTTTGCGACACTTGGAAGTCATTTACAACAGCGACATTTTAAAACACATGATCAGCAGTTTATACTACTTTGTGTAGATATATTTTGTAATGCTTTATCCAAAATTGTGGCATGATCTGGGAAAGTTGACTGTGAGCAAACTCCTGTCTCTGCTGTGAGCGTAAGATGACGTCTTGCTGTCAGTGCCTGCCGTAAATTAAGACTGTCGTGAAGTATTGCGCATGCGCAGTCCAAGATGCCTGTAAGGAAAAAGGCTTTTAAAACCTTAATTTGATACCAAACCATCAAACCCTTTCAGCGATTATAGTTTGATTTTCATCGTGATTTCAAAACATATGTTTTTTATGTCCCTTAGACCTCGGAAAATGGAGATACAGCTCTCTCCCTATTCATTTAGATAGCCGGTTGGTCTTCCTATGGCCAAATAGCTGCCCGGAGGCGTGGCCAATTTTGCCGCCGAGTGAGATGACTTGCCTTAGAAGGACTTTGGTTAGGCGCAGAGCTAGCCACTGACTTAGCCACTGAGTTAGCAGCAGCAAGCTCTCAGTCGTAGCGTCTATGTGGCGGGGTTTCAGCGGACTCGCCGGGCACTCCCACAGCATTTGGTAGCAGAGAAAGAGACTGAATTTTACACAACTTTGAAGCCTAATTTCATATATTTTGCGATTTGTTAATCATTCAAATTTGGCAGGGTGGTTAACAACACACTTTTCTGTGGTATGTAAAACTCAGAACACATATTTATTCTTACTTTACACAGACTTTAAAGGTTAAACAGCTTGTTTCAGACAGAGGCTGAACTAAGGAGCTGTGTAAAGAGTCAGTATGGAGTATTTTTAACTGTTATTCTAAGTAATTGCAATGTAAACATATTCCAGTAGAGTCCCAGATTTAAAAAAAATAGTTTTTGCAAGTTTAACTGGGAGGAAGCAACATCTGTAAATGAGAAGAGGTATGACCCTGTTGAAATTGTGAGAACTGAAAACACAGCAGTGTTAGAAGTATCTTTTTTTATTCCGTAACTGTTTGTGGCTCAACAAGCACCAGAAATGTTATGTTTGTTCCATCCAAAACACACATCATGAACTTTGCAGTGTCTCAGTGTAAAAGATTATTAGAAAAATGCAAAATAATCAGCATCATTCACTCATCACCAGTTTAAGCCAACAGTACTTTCCTTGACATCATCAGTAATGGATCTATTGTCGTAACCCTGTCTCAATAATAATGTGTTATGTTGTTGTTATTGTCTTGAAATCTTCATACCAGTCTAACCTGTGTGTGTGTGTGTGTGTGTGTGTGTGTGTGTGTGTGTGTGTGTGTTTTCCTTTCCAGCCCTGCGCCCCTGCCTGTGTATCTATTCGCAGGTGAGGCTGTGACAGTGTGGCCGAGGGTGTGAATCTGTCCACCACCCACCACCACACCATACAGCCACCCTCTATCACCTACCACCCCCCACCCCCCACCCCTCCCCATGGGTGACAGCTCAGGTGTCAAAGCCTGGTAATTGGTGGCGGCATAAGGTGTAAACAGGGTGACGGTGGCGGGGCTATAATCGCCCTGCTGCTGGTGGTGTGAGCGGAAAGGAAGGGAGGAAAAGGAGGTGGAGGAAGAGGAGGATGAAGAGCTGCTGTGACAGGGTGTGAGGCCGTCACAAATTGAAGTGCATGGACACACACACACACACACACACGCGGAACTACATGTTAGTGATTAGTGTATGCATGCAAACACACACCTGCAGCTATGCATGCAAAACATTTATTTGTAAAAATGAATGTACACACTCAGCTCAATGTGTGTGTGTGTGTGTGTGTGCATGTGTGCATACTGAAGTTCACACATTTACACAAAAAGTATATAAAATCTGTATGTCTAAAAACATCCATACAGTGTGTGGACACATAACAAGTGCCTTAAAAGTGACAATGACACACACACATACACACACACATGCATGCACATGCACACACACACACACACACACACACAAACATGTACAGTGGGACTCTGAGAGGCTGCGAAGTACGACAGGAAGTAGCAGAGCTTCTGTGAACCGTCTGCTTCCATTTAGATAACATTGGAAAAAGTGTGCGTGTGCAAATGTGTGTGTGTGTGTCTGTGTGTGTGTGCGTGTGCGTGCCTGCGTGTGTGAGAGACATTTTTCTCACCCAGAGCATAGATCCTCGGCCCTGCATTAGTGCCAAACCAAATTACCCTCCTGCCCGTCTGCTGCCCTCAACCCAAACCACACAGGCACACACACACACACACACACACACACACACACACACACACACTCAAGCACATGTATGGATTTGAGAGGAACGGAACACTGCTGCAAGTAACATTTTATATTGGACACACGCAGACACAAACAGACACACATACACACATACACACACACACACACACACACAGAGCAGCCGTGACTATGACATAGTGTGACAGGCAGCAGTAGCCCAGTCTGCCCTCTGTCCCCTCTAACCTTTCTACTTTTCCTCTCCATCTCTCTCAACACTTTCTGTGTTCTCTTTCTCTCTCTTAAGATTTCTCTTCCTCCTTGTAAATGGTGATCTGAAAACTGCTGTTTGGAAAAAGAAGTTCTGAAATGTTGAATCTTGAGTTTTGAAAGGGCAAATCTTCATTTTGACACTTCTGCAGATGGACATTTGCTGTGGTACTGCAGACTGTTTCTTTCAGAGCTCAGTTTACAGGTTTACTCTTTTCAGAGATCTGCCCACACAGCTGCAAGTTTGCAAGTCCACTGACTTCTGGCAGCATTGACTTGCAGCTCTGGTCTAAAACTCCCAAAACAGGCGGTCTGAAAAAAAAAAGCCCCTGTCTGCAGGCATTTACTCTTAACCTATTGTTTGCTCTCTGCTCAAATACTGTCCAATCACATTATAGTTGATTTAGCTGATTTTATCAACTAAATACATGCTGCAACAATGGATCATCCTTAAAATATCTATCATGTATTTCAATTAAAAACTCTCAAAACAAAGTTGACACAAAAATAAAGTTTAGCTAATGTGGTTAAAGCAAGAACATCTGTGAATCAGCCTGCATTTAGATACATGAATGAGTTTAGGTGATTCTTACAGTATGTGTTATCCATAGCTGTCTATACTGTATGAAAAGCTCCTTCAGTTCATTAAACCTCTGCAGCATCTGAAGGCAGCAGGACTGATGTGTTGATAAATCTGCAGCCTCTGAGAAGTACTGCTCCAGAGCACAGTGCTGTAACCATTCACTGTGTTTACCTTTATTAAATCACCTGCTAAAGAATAACCATACACACCTCTACACTCATCAGACTAGTTATCATAGCCTCTTTTCCAACTTTCTTTTAAAGCGAATGTACTGTATTTTATCCTTGAAATGTACTGCAGAGCAAACACTTTGTTTAAACACTCATGGTCTAATATTTACTCTCTTTTAGCTCTGTTTTTGGTCTCCACCACCTCTTGGGGGAAATATCTGGCTCTGTAAGCTGCTAAATGCTCCACTAAGTTCACCATCTAGTCACTAACTGTCTGTTTGCTATTTGGTGCTGAGCAGGTAGTGTACAGTGACTTTTTAGAGCTTCTTCTCTGAATACAGTTAGCTATGAGAGCCTTGAGAGTGAACCAAAAACAGCACTGTAAAGCTGCAGGGAGCTACAGAGCTTAAATAATAGTAGTTATTACTATTTTTACTGACATAACCATGATAGTAGCATTATAATGTACTGTAGCTGAAGATGCTGGTACAATTATTAGCATGATCATAGTATATAAAATCGTAATCTTACGTAATTTATATCTATGCCTGTCAAATTAGGTACATGTGTGAGGTACAAACTACACTATATTCCAGTCTTAAAGCATAAAGTTGAAATACTTAAGTAAAATACAAGTATCTCAAAGTTATACAGTAGTGAGTAACTGTACTTACTGTTTCATTCCAAAGTGATTATAACATCAACTATGTCAAATGAATGCAGTGGAATTAAAAGTACAACATTTCCTTTTGACCTGTGGTAGATTTTTTAATACCATCAAATGGAAATACTCATTTAAAGTAATGGTGTGAATGTACTTACCACCACTAATGATTGTATAGTGTGTCATATATCATAATGTATCATCACATCTTAATATTACGGTCATTTGTTTTACTGTGTAATTCAAATGTATTATGTAGTATACTATTTTACTTTGTGTGATATGAGAGGTCAGCACTCATGGAATCATAATATATTGTATGCTGTACTGGTATTATACCTGATCATATCATTTTTTCATCTTATATTAGATTGTATCTTTCGATCTTGTATTAAACTGTATTACTTTAGTATTGCATGAGTTAAATGTATTATATTGTGTTGTGTACTCTACTAGACTGTATAGTTTTATTAAACCAATATCGCTTGCAATGGTGGAAAAGTGATTATCTTCTCACTCAGTGTTAAATCCAATCTGTTCATTCTGTACTTAAATTCATCACCTCAAACTTAAAACCAGACAAGCCTTCACATCCTTCTCTTCTTTCAGCATCCTATTTTGTCCATCTCATCTCACTTTTCCTTCTTCAGTTTCTTTCCTCACTTATTCAATTTCTTGTTTTCTCTGATTTCCATGCTCTACTCTTCTTTCTGCTCACTTCCTCCTCCTGTTACTTTTCATCTTTCTGGTTTATTTCCTCTCTTCCTACCCTGCCCCAGTTCTGTTATTCTGCCCTCTCTCTCTCTCTCTCTCTCTCTCTCTCTCTCTCTCTCTCTCTCTCTCTCTCTCTCCCCCTCCCCCCTCCTCTTTTTCCCTGGCATTTCGTGTCAAGACACTGCTGGTGAACCCTTCGTGTCTTGTCCTGTCCTTACAGAAAGCCATGGTGCTCCTCACTGGGACTGTGCAGGGTGACTCTACAGCTAACCCAGATGGACTATCCCTGTTCTTGCCAGAGAACTAAAATAACACAGAAGCATGTTTGCATCATGTGCCCACCATAAAATCATCTACTGTATTATTCAACACATAGAGCCCTCCCTCTGTGCAACACTGGTCCCTGACCTTTTCATATGAGCCTTACAAACAAACTAAGCAGTGTGATCCACGCGGAGAGCCAGAGGGTTGCATCTACTAAACTTCTTTGAATGATGATTTGATGTGATCTTTTAGCCATGCTACGGTACACTAATAAATGAAACTTGAATGTTGTTTGCATTACATCGCTGTTTTATGGTGAAACTACTAGACAACTCCAGTTTGGACCTTCAAAACAAGAAGGTTTCATTGCATTAACATTAACGTGTAAGGTTTCAGGAGTGTTATTAATATTTTGCCTACTTTATTTATGTTTGTGGGGGTGGACAAAATATTAGGAACACCTTTAACCCTTAAACAGGTAACATGTTATGAGGACATCGGCAGGGTGTTTGGTAGTCCTGTCTGGTATTTTGCTAACCCTGGTTGCTTTTGATTGGTCAGGTGGAACATTGCATGTGAAAACTTTGGTCTTAAGAACATAGCATTGAGCATCAGTATTTTGGGGACAGGCAGAGGCAAAGGAAGGCTACATTGACCCACATGTTCAAGTGCTTGAAGTCAGTCAATGGCTTGAATTAGGTAAGCTGGTTGTTACGTTGTACTGTATGTGCCTTGTATATACTTGATACAATCACTTTAGAAACCAGTATGTTTGGTGTTAATGAACAGGGAAAGCGAGATTGTATCATTTCTCTTCATCAAATAAAACATTCAGTTGTTTACCATCATGGCAATTTCCATACCTTAACAGAACAAAGTATCCCAGGTGATGCATCTCATAAAATCTAAAATATACAAAATATTTTTAAAATATTTTTGGTGTGTTAAGTGTTTTACTTATGTAAAATTAAGATAAGTAGTAACAAAAAATGTTCCACCCTTCCCTGTTTAAAGGTCTAATATAATGCCCTCCAGTACACCACCACTTTTTCGTTTCGTACAAGTAGAATTTATGGCATAACTGTTGTATTGGATTGTATAAGACTGTAAAGGTGTTCCTAATAAAGTGCTCGCTGGGGGTATTATCTAATGTTTTTTTTTTTCCTAGCTCCAGTTCTTTCGTCATGTACTCAGTAACCACAGAGCTAAGCAGCCATGTCTTTGGAAACTACACTTTGCAACTCAGCAACTTCATAATGCGGTCCCTGGTGATCGGTCCCTGACATTTAGGCTGAATAAAATTGTCAGCACCATCTGTAATGTTAACATGGTATAGTTGTGTGTAGATTGTGTGAAGGTTTGTTCATCTGCATAGATTCCCAGAGCTGAAAATCATCTGGAATGTGTCCTAATACCTAAATAAAAAGCCTGACACCCACATAAAGACGTACTTGGTAAGTTGCATCATAGAGTATGAACCATAGACTAACTAAACAATCAAACGTAGCTCATACACTATTGTGTAGCTTCCATGCTCTCACCTACGAGGAAGTATACTCTACTGCACGGTAAGTCTTGAATAACTGTAGGTGTGCTGAAATGTCAGCTTGTGCAATTAGGTCTGTGCTGCTGTCAAGGTGCTCCTACCTCTTTGCAAATTGTTGTTCTTGTTTGCTGCCTACAGTTCAAACATGTCTTTGGAATATCTGCACTCCTATTTCTTACAGGTATATCAGCTGGGTACTTTTTCAGGCAGTGTCTAGTAAGGCCTGTTACTACTTGTGTTCATTGTATTTTATAGGTTGTGCTCAATTACCAATGGTGACGGTGCAAGACCAAATCGGACATGTTCTAGTCTAAAATAAAGCAATACGTTGTTTCATTTAATAAATCGATTGACCAAAGTAATTGGTAAGTATTTAGTTGATGTCATGCAAGCAGGAATAAGAAACATTTCTTGTTTACAAGTTCTTAAATTTGAACATTAGCTCCTTTTCTGTTTTTATATCATTGAAAATTCAACATCTTTGGATTTTGGACCGTCTCATTGGACTTTGGGGAATTTCTTATGGCCACTTTTGCTATATTCCGACAATTTATTGACATTTGAGTAATTCATATTGAAAATGACAGCTACACTCATTATTCTAATGCACAGATTTGAATACTTTTTCTTCCATTTTGATGACATTAGTCAAACAAATAGAGGAAAAAATGGTGTTTGGAATCTGTCAATAGACAGACCGATTGAGCAGAGTCGACCAATCCCTGAGTATGTTGGTGTCATAATGTAGAAGGTGGGTGTGGTGGTCTGATCTACACCTACAGCCAAGACTTGAGCTTCCCCAAGACATGTTGGAATTTCTTAAAAATGTTGTTTTCCATCTTGTTGATGGAATTGAATAGGATGCTTTTCAAAAAGGTCCAGATCCTCATACATGGATAATCTCACCTGTAATCAGTCAGACTGTAAACCTTGGATTAGGTTCACTGAACAATTGTGAACTGAATATCTTTGGACTCTTCATTGTACCAAAAAAGCAATTTCAACAGTTGTGACATTTATTTCCAGTCTCTCAGTTTTGAGCACAGCATCTGAACATCTTCAGATTTCAGACTGCTTTCTTTATGGACTTAAAGAAGATGTGTAAAGACAGAATAGTGGTGGATTTCTATCAGATTTGCCATCCCCCAACCAAGATTGCTAAATAATTGCTTTTTGTAATTTTTTAGCCGTTGTTGATATTTCTGTTATGAAGCTGTAAACTGAGCATTTTGCACTTTTGACTGCTGACTAGACACAAATATATCTGAAGGCACAACATTAATTGGTTTCTGACATTTACATCTCTAAACACTAAAAAAAACATTGCCTTTTTTTATGACTTTGGTCATCAATCAACCAAAACTGCCAAACAAACTGTAATTTGGTATGTTTTAAATTCTTTATTATTCTTCTGCCCACTTTTTTGGCACTTAACTCCATCCACATTATTAAATGTAAAAACTTCATTCAAACATCAAAACAGCTCAATTAGGACATGTGAAGCCTGTAATTGTGCTGCATTCAAATTGAGATAATGTTCAAATTTGACACTTTTCAAGCATGTTTAACCCCTGTCAACTCATTCATACTTTGAGCTACAAACTTCATTGAAACTTTGAAATGCCTCACATCTTTCACACATTTAAAAGTATTATTCAACCTTCATATCCCATTAAAACCTTTTTAAAATATTCAATTTGTATGAACCTTCGTTATAATGGAAGTCTATTAGAAAAACACTCATCTTCAAATCATTCATACATTCACATAGAAACTTCATTCACACTTTAAATATATCATAATACCTGGGACTTTCTCACATTAATTCAACACTTTCATATCATTTATAGTTTTTACACAATCACAATTCAAGTTTCATAAGATTTTTTTTCTGAGATTTTTACATTTGTGTGTATTGCGTGGGATATTCAGACCCAGAGCCATCAAACACTCTGAGCCTTCAAATTTTATCAATAATCTTCAACACATTATTATCTTACTCCCACAGCCTCCACTCAACAAGCACAATTTCAACATTGAAATGTAGAAAAATGTGTCCTCTCTCATCCAATGTTACTTCCATTGAAATAGGACTCACGGTTTTTGAATAACTGGCCTAAAAAGCTGAGTGCTGTCTATCAGCCTCATAGACTCCCATGTTATCTGAGTGCTGAAGCTCCTTGTCAGAAACAGAGATGATGGTGATATAAATTGAATCATGGCTCCTTTATTTTAAGCCATAGAAACTTATATCATGCATCAGTCTTGCAAGTGAAGTCTCTGGTCACTTAAACTAAACATTTCTTTGCAATCTGACTTTAAGTTTTTGAGTGATAAGAAGTTGTTAGGGGTCTAATTTTGGTTAAGGGGCTGAAATATTCCAATGGATTATGAATGTTGGTGCTTGCCTCACCCTAGCCACAGGGACGCCAGTCACCATGGTAACCTGTGACTCTATCTCTTGGTAGAAACTGACACACGTATATCTAATTCAATGGTTAAATTATCAGTCTACACACTGCACACACACACACACACACACTGTCATTTCTGATGTTCAAAATAAAAGTCCAAGATGGTAGCTTTATCATAAGACCCAGGGTTTGCTTGTGCACATAACAGAGCATTTAACAGGTAAAAAGTCAGATGTTTCCCTCAGGAGTTGCTGGAAACCAAAACAGAGCTAAAAGCAGAGTGAATATTGATCTTACATTCATCAGGAGGCCAAATTCATTATTGAGATGGATGAGCTAAAAGCAACACTGACCATTTTCACCAAGGTTGCCTTATTTTCCTACAAAGACTCAATTTCTCATTTGTCATTATATTTTGCTCTGTTCTGAGACATTCTACACAAATAAACCTGTTTCAACAAAGAGCTTGTAAAGACAAAAATGAGGATTAAATGAGGATTTTATTATTATTGTATACCACTTTGAAAAAACCTCCCAATAAGGACAAGTTTGTAGGTAAAAATAGTCCGTTTGCATAAATTAGACAGTGCTGCATAGATAAATGTGTGGTCCTGTATGAAGTTGTCCCTGACACCCAGAGGCCTCATCATCCACCATGATCCAGACTCTGATGCATCGACCCGAGCCCGAGTCTCGCATCAATAAATCCATCCCTCCTCCTCCGACTCCACTCCATTCTTCTTTTTTTCTCTCGCTCTCCTGTGACCGGGGAGGTGAGAGGTGTCCTGAAAAAGAAGAATGAACACAGCGACAGTCTATCACGGCAAGGTCGAACCGTGTCCAAAACTCTGGGACACATGGACAAGGGGTTGTGAGGGATGTGGAGGGCGAGTGAAAAATGGAAAGAGATGTTAGGACAGAAATAAAGACAAAAAGGGAGAAATTCTGTCAGGATAGATAGATAGATAGATAGATAGATAGATAGATAGATAGATAGATAGATAGATAGATAGATAGATAGATAACGTAACAGTGTCGTTAGACTGTTGAGAGATAGAAATCAAAGTTTTCAATTATCCAGTAAATATAGCAACTCTTTCAATAGATTGGAAAAATGAATGGAACTAAGAACTTTAGTACAGACATTAATGTCCCCAACAGGATCAATTGGTGACTCTGCATCTTAAAAGTTGCTTATTTGCCTCCAACAGGCCTTTTTTTCCCACAAATGGGGCATAGTTACCATGCCAAGGTGGGAGGATCTGAGGAGTATAGCGTTGCTGTAAATGGTGGGAAGTTCTATGATATATGTAGGGGTGAGACCATGGAGAGATTTATAGACAATTAGAATACTTTTGAAGGTTTCCTGTATTGAACAGGAGCAAGTGTAAGGATGCAAGGATGGGGGTGATGTGATCTCATTTCTTGGACCTTGTTAATAACCAGGCAGCAGCATGTTTGGTTAGTTGTAAGTGTGAAATGGTCATCTGTGAGGTGCCTTGGTAGACAGAGTTACAGTAGTCTAGCCTGGATCATGACTCTTTCTAGGTCAAAATGAGAGGCAATACCTAAATTTGGCAATGGTTCTGAGTTGGAAGAAGCAGGGAAAGGAAGTTATCCGTTTGTTGGCGTCTAGAACTCAAAAATCAAATATAACACCCAGGTTCTTAGCATGTGGTCTATTGTAGGTGGAAAGGTGGTTGAGGTTCTGGGCAATAACAGTGGTATGACGTGGGAGGCAAAGAGTATCATCTGTGTAACAGTTTGGATGATCCTTCTCAATGGTAGCATGTATTCACAAAAAAGAAGTGGACCTAATACTGAGCCATGTGGAACCCCTCTTGAAATATTTAGGTAACATTTAGGTATCTACAGCACAAAGGAGGACAATTGCCACTCTTAGAGCTGTCTCTGTGTGGTGGTGTTTGCAGAACCTTGACTGTAATTGCTCTAAAACATTGTTTTGGTTTGAAACTGAAATATGATTAAAAACAACCTTTTTCTAATACCTCAGATATAAAAGAACCCCTTTGAAATTGGCCTAAAATGATTTGGAATGATGAACTATGGCATGTTTAAAACCAGACGGGACTGCGCCTGTGACTAGAGAACTGTTAAAAATGCAGTCAGTATGCTTGAACCAACTGGTGCAAATGTTTTAAGAGCTTTGGAATTATATCAAGTTGACAGTTAGTGGGCTTCATGTCTGCAATAATGTGACCAAGCTGGGATAAAGAGACAACACGCAAATTATTAAAAGCAGGAGGGTTAGGGTTAGGTCCTTGATAGCCAGTAAGAAATATTTGATAGGATGTGAAATATTTGACCTAATGCTGTCAGTTTTGTTAAGAAAAAAGTCCTTTAACTGGTCATGGCTGATTTGGGAAAAATTTATAGTGCAGGAAGCAGAGGGGTTAATTACAGAGTTTATGGTGCTAAACAGAATCCTCAAATTATGACTGCTCTTGTGATAATATTTGAGAGGTATTATACTTTGGCATCTTCACCAGAGGATTGGTACTTGATGTAAATGTCCTTAGACATTTCATACGAGACACGTAGGCCATCTTTTTCTCCACTTATGCTCTGCTTTCTGATATTTTTCTTCTAATAGAGTGCCAATTTTGGTAAGTGGTCACCTGCGGTATTGCAGAAAAAGAATCCCCTCAGCAGCCCAAAAAGCCCCCACAGACAACCATTATAAGAGTCATCTGAAAAACTGTTGGCAGGATACTTCCAACTGCAAATAAGGTCAACTATGACTGTTTCTGTTGTGAGGTTTTGAACGATGAAGGTTTCATATTTGTAAAACTTTAATTGAACCAAGAGCCCATTTAATGAACCTTCCAAAAAAAAGTATTTTTAACAGTGGTTAAACTTGAAATATAATTAAACTTAAAAAATGAGAAATGATATGTACATAATTTTGAATAAATAATATAAACATATATTAGATCAAAAACTAGATCAATTATGTTGTCATGCATTGCCCCAACCTGCTGAAAACACCTGACATTTGAAAATGTGAAAAGTAAAGTTAGGTTTTGATAAAAAGGGCAAGAGAAAGAGAAAGAGACAGATAGCTCAACAGAGCAGAAAGCATGAGTGAGAGAGAAAAAGAGAGAGTGCAGCAATGGTCATGTGAGCTAGAAAGTGAATGAATGAGAGAACTATGACATTATTTTCTGATTCTTGCAGAGCAAATGAAGAGGAATGCTGTCCTAAATCTATACTACAGCTGTGCAGTCACAAATATGGTGACGAAGGAGAGATGACAAAATGTACCTAACGTGGACCCACACGGATCCGGAATCCATGAAATGGCCTTTAGTATTGGGCCTGTGAGGTATTATTTAGGGCAAAAATGCCCATTCAATGCTCACTGATGGACTATGATGCATTGTGTGTGCATGTGGGGGCATATTTTCTTATCACGATTATAGCGGCTGGGCAGTAAGAGAATAATACTGAGCATGGTTTTACTCATTTACCCCAAATCCAACAGTAAAACGTTGGGGACAAAGTAGACTTATAGAAAAGTGAGATGGCCTTCCTCAGTATGCCGTGGTTCTCTATCCCTGAGTCCTTGAGACAGTTCAAGGGGTCCTTGAGTGTTCTAAGGGTTCCTCAGCAAAATAAGGAACAGTTTAATTAAATTTACATTTAAATCACTGGGTTGATCCCAATAGCAGTACGTTTGAGGAGGACTCTTGTAATCAAAGGCTTCACTGGTGTCTCATCACATGCAGTACAGAGAGCTCTACTCAAGTTCCAGACTGAATCAGAAATATTTGGGCAGAAAAACAATCGAATGTGGTGCCTTCTGTCCGTCTAGTGCTTCTGTTTTAAATATTTTTGGGTTTGATATAAAAAACCATTTACAACGACACTCTGTAGTTCATCATCTGCTGCATAAACGGCATCTTTCAAATCAAGACCCACACCTCGGAGATAAGAAATGAGAAATAGTGTCTTGCGAGACAACATGCAGAACACACTCTCACACACGCTCGCTGGGCATAAGGATGGGGGCTTAGCCAACTTCTGCGAGTCGTCCCGACTTAACTTGAGCTCCAGACCGGGTCTTAATATTCCGGCAGAGCAGCGGAGCCGTTCTTCTGCACGACCAATCCCATCGTCAAGTCAAATTTGCATTAGCAAATGGGAAAGCAGCGACGGCCTATTTGTTAATCTGATCTTTGTTTACCCAACACTCTTGTAATCCACTTTTAATTAAATAGCCGCCCAAATATGTGCGAGCAGCAGTTTGACTTTGTCTGTGCCCACATAGCCAGACTGACACAGACAGAGAGATAGAGAAAGAAAGGAAGGAAGATGGAAGGAAGGAAAAGAAAGAGACATTGGTTTTCTGTTGTTACACTCCCTGCTGAGCTGGCTTGAGAGATTCAGTTCTGCACACAGCACACAGCACACATCTCCTTTTCATGCAAAGAAACTTAAATTGCACTGTGCATTATTTTCTAAAGCACATCCGATGATACACACACAAACACACACACACACTGTACCTATACACTATACATACACACCCAGGGTTTATACGGGTCACTTCTGGAGATGCAGCTTATCCCATTGTCTGGTCAAATATCTAATTCTAACCTCACAATAGATTTGTATATCCTATCTGTCATAAACCACACGCTGTGTAGTTTGAATAAATCAAATAACGCACACACATATACACACACACAAGCAAAAAAAAACACTTTCAGAAACACTCTCTGGCCCCTATCACCCAACAACCCACACACACATGCACAGTACACAATATGGCTGCATAATGTCCTTTATCTATTTATAGTTAATGCCATCCTAGGCCTGATAATGCAAGCAGATACCTGGTAGGCAATTACATCTTCCCGATTCCCTCTGCAATAAAAATGCACTAGTAATAGAAAAAAAGGGGTAAATAACACAGCGGCGTGAATGAAGCCGGCCTGGCCTGCACTACACATCCCCAATAAGTCAGCCTGCACTGACACAAGCCACATTGTCATTCATATGTGCCTCCTCCGCTGTTTTTACATGTGAAGGGAAGGCACTGGCAGGGACATTGTGTCTCTATCTGGGTATTAGAGGTGACATCACATTATCCTCATCCCCCCTAACACATATCTAAATAACTCTCTTCTGGGTTGTTTGTGTGCTCTATTTTTTTCTTTGCAGGTTTTGTATTCATGCAGCCAGACTTGCATGTGTGAGTTAGAGAGAGAGAAAGAAAGAAAGTGCCATGCAGATTGTGTGAATATGTGCGTATGTGTGTGTGTGTTTTGTGCTATAATTCAACGCTAAAGAATTGGTAACATCAGACAAAAGCCACATTGCTTCTCCAAGTTGGACAGAGAGACAAATCCATTAACTGGACTTTGTGCATGTGTATGAGTTACAGCTACAGAATCAGAATGTGGGACGAGAAGCATCCGTGTAGCATTATTTAGCATCTATCTGGCACAAGAGAGGCATGTCAAAGGAGGAAAACATTCCTTCTCTTTCAAAGATTGTTTTTTGGCATTTTTATATTTATTGGATACATAATCTGGATGCAGACAGGAAAGATGGGGGAAAGAGGGTTTTATGAATGGGGTCATTTGTTAGTTGATACTATTAAGAAGATCATGATTCACACTTTTTGAGACCATGTTGATACATTACTTCAAAATGACAAAGGAAAAACCTCGAGCGAGAAAAGATCTTTAAAGACTCATTTAATCTTAATTTTCGAGACTGGGTCCCCGCAAACCGCAACGGTCCCTGTAAACCACAGGGGTCCCTGCAAACCATTAAGGGACCTATGAGATAAATGTCATATCTCAGGTGCTTTATTCTATCATTCCAATTTTTCACGACTTTATCTATCAATTTGTTCCTAATGACTTCATATCATTGTTTTCTGCTTCTGTTTTAATTAGTGCTTGTTAACAAATACCCATGTATTGTAGTCACTGGGGACTCCAGTCAAAAGCAATTCTGTTCATGCAGTCTTAATAGATGGAACTATTTATTGAGTGCATGTTTGCCATGAGTCCTTATTTAAAGTATCACGCACTATCAGTGGGGGGGGGGGGGCTAATGGCACTCTGTCAGTCATTTTGAAGGAGACAGACACAGATTGCCTTATGCCGGTGGGATAAAAGTTGCAATTGGTATTAAAGAAAAGTATATATTTTAGTTTTATACATTATGCAAATTAACTTTCCTAAAATAAAAATATTCTGATCTTTTTCAGATGACATTAATCAATAAATAATAAGTTAACATTTTGCTATGATGGTTGTTTCTTACAGTAGTTTGTTCTAGTCAGTAGTCCTTATATGTTAAATACTATGTTGGTAGAATGACAGTTAAAGTGTTTAGCATGTTTTAGCCTTTTAAACCCATTAACCTTTTTTCACCACTTTTTGTTCCAGTTATATCTCAGCTGTCTATCATGTTATAATCAGGCTAAATCAGTTTTTCTTGTAAACCTATGTGTGTATTAAATTTTTTCCATGTCTACTTAATTGTGTTTCGACAGCATAAAACAACATGATAATGGATTTTTCCATTAATGGATGTCATGTATGTGTCAAGTATAAACATACAGACATATGATGTGTTCATGCTTTAAAACCAATAGTGCATATACAGTATGTTGATGATGTGTGTCATGACACAGGTTCAGAGGAAGGAATGGAAATAAGGAATGAGTCTTTCTATTGTTGAGACCAATAAATAGTAATTGGAAATAACCTTATTTCCATTACAGCTGACCATGTTCCCAAAGCTTTCCATCATGGAAACTTTTAGGTATTAAATGCCAACTTCCAAAGTGGCAAATTTAGTATAATGCAAATTTCCTCCTACATGGCATCAAAAGGTCATCGAGCATTTCTTCTTACAGTTTGCAGTATGTACAACTTTAACTGTTGCTGTGACTTGGGGGGTATTACATGTGGTTTTAGAACTGTGCATTAGTATTGTGGCTTTGGTTTGATAGCCCAAGCTTGTTCCCATATATTTTTGATTGTGTATTTTTTACATGAATCTAAAGGCGGGGGTAATTTTAACCCTCCCCCAGACATTACTGCAGCCTGCAGTAAGTGATTTAGCTCTGAAACACCTTCTATTCTCACTGTAAACAGAAACTGTAAGAAGTATTTAGCTTCGCCGGACCATGAATATTCATTGCTGGTTCATTTTTCTCATAACGCTGCAGTCATAAAGGAGGAGCGGGGCTTTAATACAGCCGTCGTTCCAGGGAGAGTATTAAGGAGAGATTTAATAGAGGCGTGAGTATGGACTGACTCATTATCTTTCTATTAGCTCTGTCGCTGCACGCTCTCTGCCAGCAGGGTTATACTGACTTCTATTAGGTTAGTGGTCAGATACACACACTCACACACACACATATTCACACAAAAAGAAAAGAAAACCCTGCTAATATAGGCTAATTTAGTAGCCAGTACTACCCGACAGCAGTGGTTCAAGCAAATGAGTGTCCTTAGGATTTGATTTACAACGCTGCTAAACCTGTTATTCTGTGAGTGTGTGTGTGTAATGTAGTGTATTTTTTGTGTTAAAGGCAAAGGCTGATACACATAACTGGAAAAACCATTATCTCACACATATGAACTCATAATGATGATTTTTGCATTTACCTATTCTCTGACCAATAATCATGTACTATTTTCCCAGGAATACTATGAAGGATGGTTTAATCTTTCTGGTGTTACACGTTTTTAAAAAAAACATTTTGGAGGCTGGTAAATACAACCCATACAATGCTTTAAAAAGTTTTTTTCTATATAAGTATATTCAGTCAGCAAGTGAAATATATAGTGTGAGCTGCAGCTACTTGCTACTGTTTCATAGTTTATCTATAGGGCTGTGACTAATGATTATCTTCCATTGTCGATTCATTTGTTGTCTATTTTCTCAATTAATTAATTAGGTGTTTGGTCTACAAAATATCAGGAAATGGTGAAAAATGGTTTCCAAAGCACAAGACACAATAATCAGGCAAGTAGTGTTCTATGGTCTATGTCCCATACAGCTCTAACACGATGTGTTCCTTCTGTCTGAAAACTGAGGAGAAGCAGAGGAAGCAAGGATGAAAAGGAGTGAGGTGGGAGCAGAGGAGGAGCAGGAGAGAGGACAGAAGGAGCAGTGACAAAAGGACATGCAGGATCAGTAGGACAAAACAGGAGGACAGTTATAGTGTGTTTGTAGTGTCTTGATTAAAGTATTTGGACTGCCAGTCAAAGTCATCTATGAAAGATTTTACTTGACTGAAAGTACATAAGTATTAGCAGCAAGTGGTACTTTAAGTATTAAAGTAAAAGGACCCGTAATATGCCTACTATGTATCATCATTAGCAGCAGTTTACTGTTATAGCTGCTGGAGGTGGAGCTAGCTTGTTCGGTCAAGCGGTTCCCAACCTAAAGCCAAGAACATTGGAAACCACATGTGAAATGCAAAAGATGTAAAATAAATGTAGAAAGTACAATATTTCCCTCTGAAATGTGGTGGAGTGGAAGTGTAAAGTAGCATTACATGGAAACACATAAATTACAAGCACCTTAAAATTTAGTTAAAAAAAACTTAATTACTTTCCACCACTCATACAATGTCATAAGTACTTTGTCACAAATGCAGTCTCCATCACAAATAAGCTTTGTATTACTGTGAGCTGGCCAGAGAGAATTAAAATATAACCTCCTTCCAACAGCAAACATTTTGAATTAAGATCTTCAAATGTAAAAAACACCCATGCTATCCTCAATTTCAACTGCACAGACAGCACCTGTCAGTGGTAG
This sequence comes from Scomber japonicus, assembly GCF_027409825.1. Classification (NCBI taxonomy): domain Eukaryota; kingdom Metazoa; phylum Chordata; class Actinopteri; order Scombriformes; family Scombridae; genus Scomber; species Scomber japonicus. The sequence continues at coordinate 28,726,084 of NC_070591.1, read as the reverse complement.
GAGCCAAAGGCAGCTAAGAGGACACACTCTGTGGAGGATCTGTTCCCCCAGAAGACCTATAACCCTTTGACAAAAGAGCCAACCACTGACGATCACAACTGGCTGAGGGACAGACTCAGGGACAGGTTCACAGGAATGTCTTGGCTTCTCTCAGCTGAGTCAGAAGAGGAAACATACACCTTGGCAACACTTTTGGTTCCTAAAATTGTGGAATCTGTGGGGCATCAGGGACCTGCGGCTATCCTGGCCAGCATGGCCTTGACAGAGAAGCAACAGAGGGCCATTCAGGTTTTCACAACTGGCCAGCGCACCAACCCAAACTGGCATTTGAAGATGGAGGCTAACCGCCAGCAACTTGTCAACCTGTCCAAAGCACAGGATGGTGTTTTGTCTGTACAGTGGGGGATCATGAATGAAAGTGAGGGCTGAAACACAGATGCCTGTCCAGAAGTCAGACTTGTGGCAATCTCAATCAACATGGCTGAGAGCATTTCAAGATGGTCTGCTGCGGTCTTCCAAGATGCTGAAGGTGGTGTCCCTGTGGCACCAGGGACCTAACAATTACTGAAGCATTGCAAATCCAGGGCTTCTGTCAGTAAGAAAAGGGGTAGTCATGAGCACCATCATTACTGGCACCAAGTAGCTTCACCTCACTGCAAGACAGACCTGCTACTTTGTGATCTGGACTACAAAAGAGAGCCATTATCCCCATGGCCAGAGATAACAATTGGCAGTCAGATGTGTTGGCTCTGGAGGATCTTTTAAAGGCCCGCATGCTGAAGCTGGCACTGCAGTGAACTTGTTCTGTAAATAGATTTTCATGTATTTTTGTAACAGTCCTGTTAATCATAACCAGTTCTTCAGGGGGGGAAGCAAAGGATCAGCGTTCTCCATCCACTTCCTGCCAGTACCTTTGTGTAGGAAAGCTAATGATCCCAAAGCTATCAAATAACTAAATTCAATATAACATAGGCTCAAACAAGGTAGGCTGTGCCAGTGATTCTTCTTAGCTCCTGAATCAAGTGTGTTTAGTGGGGCGGGGGGGGGGGGGGGGGGTTGGCAGTAAAATGAAAACAGATGAGAGCCGAGAGAGGGAGGCAAGGGTAGACAACACAGTCAGTACAGGTGTGTAACATTGCCAAAAAGTGTGACAAGAGTACTGACCTTTAAAGTGACTTAGTAGGAGGAAGAAAGCACAGTGTTGCTGGCTGGACTGCACCATTCTGCTGCCACTTCTTTTATGAGAGGACTTTGGAGGTTCACTAGTGCACAGCATTCTCTGAACCCGGTATGAACCTTATCTGCAAGGTTCCATGGATAAGATGGGATGAGTTTCACAAGTTTATGAACTCTTTCATGGGTTTGCCCTCTCAACATGTATCCTATTCTGTGCAATCAGCTTTTAGCATGTGTCCCTGATTGAGGACTGGGGCAATGTTTACTGGGACTCCTTCAGGCCGAATACTCTGGATCAGGAATCCCTCGTCAGCCAAAATCAGGTCTCCAGGCTTGAAATGGTCCAGAATGTCAGAATTCAGTTCTATTTCCTTATCTGATCCTGGGTAAAGTTTGCTGCAGTAGGTGATCGCAGCACCCCAAGGAGTAGTTTAAAGGAGTGCATGCCCTGGTATGCAGAGTAGATCTCTTTTTATAGGTATCCATTTGCTTTGGGATTGTGATTTTGATATAAGTGCAATCGAATCACTCCGCAAGTTCAGGAGGTGCAGAAATGAAGAAGGCAAGCTGGTTTTATTTTTCTCCTGGCTGGGTATAGTGCTCATTATGTCCTTAAAAAGAAGCCTTTATGAATGTTATTGACACATTCCTGACAGTGCTTATACTGCAGTGGAACAGTGGAGCCAAGTGCAGGTGTGTGTAGTTATGACAGAGTTGCACGGGGGTCATAAAAATTTGGTCTTTAAGTATGAGTTCTTTGGGGTCAACCAGCTTGGTATATAATGGAACCCTCAAAACAAGCACCATATTCATATACAGCACTAAAGGTATATTTATCTGGCAATCCCATCTCCATCTGAAGAACACTTTGACTCAGCTGAGAGGCAGAATACCTGTCATGACTGTAACTCTGCTTATCCTCAGAGACCTCAACTCTGCAGGATCTCAAACTAAATCATATTTCTTTTTTTCACACTGCAGCTCGTCATCAACCGCTTGATTGTTCCTCAACATTGTTGGTAAGTAGTGGATCTATTGGACATCCTTCTTCTTTATCAGTCATACTTTACATACTTTTAATTAATTAATGCAGATTATATCCATTAGAACAAATAAGAGATGGATTAACTTGATCTATTTTTAGTATTATATAACTTTAAAAACTCATTATGCCTCTCTAATATCAATTAGCAGCAATTTTTATTCTAGTAGTCCTGCTCCTAAAGCTCTAATATACATTAATCAAATACAGTAAGTCCACACACTTTCATACGACTATACATTGATATCATTAAGAGAAGGTCGCTGGCCTGTAAAACTCGAGTACAATGCACTGAAAGTAGCTTACTTTCCACTCAGAGGAAAGTTATGAGATGCTGCATTTACATACAGTTCTCTTTCAAACCTGGAAATATGGCTTGGCTGTCAGAGAGAGGGGAGTAGCAGACTGTGGTGGGGGCTGAAATCTTATTTGAGTTAAACCTAACTATTTGCTTCTGTCATCATAACCTCATTATGATATATTTGAGTCCTGTACTCAACTTTATCCCTTACTTTCTTTCGGACTTATCTACTGTACAACTGTAATCTCTCATTTAACCATTTTTGTGCACTTTTATTTAGATTTAAAGTCATTTCAGTTTAGCCCTTCACTTCTGACACAGGGGGTTAACATGTAAAACACCTCTATGTTTTACACCGTCCTCCTCACTGTACAGTACTATTGAGCCTTCCATGGCAAGACGAGCAATACCCCAATGCAGATACATTACCAAGCACTTAGATCTTAAAGCTTACACAGTAAATTCCCTCTTATAGATCCCAACTGCAGTTCTATCGCTGCCCTAATTGAATCATAAATACATGTATATGTATATTACCCATTAATAAATAAAGACACCATTTTTTATTAATGAAGTGGAAAATGCGGTATAGTGAAACATCAATCATTTAGCATAAAAACCGTGCGTATTAGTGGGGCGGGTGATACGGTGCAGGGGGATAAAATTAGACCCGTTAAATAGGGAGCACAGTGTGCATTAGTGTGAGTTTTTACATAAGCAATTATGGAAGCCTTCAATGTTAATTTATGTGTGATCAGTGAACAAGAGGGGGGGTTGGTGAGGTGGGGAGGGTGGTGGTGGTGGTGGTGGGGGGCGGGGGGGGGGGGGGGGGGGGGTCATGTAAGCGGGCGAGATAAATAGATGGAAATGGGAGAAAAGAGAGGGGGAAAAGGGACAGTGGATTGAGAGATAAAAAGGGAGGTGAGGAGATGGGGAGAGAAGTGGCGCAGGGCGGAAGGGATGCATTAGTGAGGAGCGAGAGAGACGTGGGAAGATTGTGTGAACAACAGGCATATTAATGAGGCAATATGAATCACACTGATTACAGCAACAATTAAGGAACCGGTGGTCTTGCAGCATGTGGCAGAAGGAGGGATGAAGAAAGAGGGCAAAGCGGGAGAGGGGATTGTCAGATGTGGGACTGTGTGTGTTACTGAACAGGAAACCAGTGTGTGTTTTTTAAACCCTCTATTTCACCTCTCCATCTTCACTGCTCAACAAATCTGTCAGAATGAGGGAAAATGACTAAAGTGGGAAAAAGTCACCCCTTGCTTCTCATAAAAAAAGTTGTATTTATCTTTTATAAAATGAAAACTAGTTGAAAAGTCAAGGAGGTAGCAAGACAAGGTAATTACTGTCCATTTAAAGTCACAGTGTCTTAACTTGTGTTCTGTGATGTATTTCCCAGTGTAACAGAATATATGTGGTGGTTTACAGTTACAAGAAGGATTCAAATCAAATCCTTCACTTTTGGTTGAACCATTGTACTGAATATAGTTAAATACAGAGCTGCAGAGAGAAAATAACATGTAACATTTTGGGCCAGTCCAATAGCTTCTTAACAATCCTCCAGTTTAGTGCAATGATTAAAAGTAAAAGGGGTAAGTTATACTTACTATCCAAACTATCTGAAACTGCTAGTATAGTCAACAAATATGTAACATGTAAAGTGGTTTTAGATAATATCATCAAACGGTGCTCCTGCAGCTCTCCTTAATGAGGTTGTTAGTTCATCACAGTAAAATAAAAATGTTATATATCACAGAAATGACACAAGTTCAAATAAAAGTTTCTCTTCTCTGTAGTTCTACCATTAAATAAGCAGCTCTGTGTCACAGATGGCGTCCATGTGAAAAAGCAACATTGGATGGGTGATGGGTGGTCACTGTGTTTCTGAGCAGGTGTTGTCCGCCTCATGTTTTGGTATTTTTGTTTAGATATGATCACCAGGGGCACAAAGATAACACAGTAGAATGTATCTTTTTTTATTTCCTTTATTTTTATATTTTTATAATAAAAAAACACTCAAAGTATATGAAACATTTTTGGATAAAAGCAATGCTCTGTGTGGAGAAAGGGCAGAGTGACCGAGGATGAATGAATGAATGTATAAAGAGATCAAGGCTTGTTTAGATCCAATGTTCTTCTTTGTAACATGGACAGGAAATGTCATTGTGTGTGTGTGTGTGTGTGTGTGTGTGTGTGTGTGTGTGTGTGTGTGTGTGTGTGTGTGTGTGTGTGTGTGTGTGTGTGTGTGTGTGTGTGTGTGTGTGTGACCTGCAGATGTTCTTCAGCGATACACTGGTCAAGCCCTTATTTAAAGGGTCAGCTGCAGTCCGGGCCACTCTCTTCCTGTCCACACACACACACACACACACATACGGGTTTATAAGGTTTAGAGGGCCATTTTCTCCAGACCCGCCCGGTGGTGGTTTAGATGGGCTACCCTTTCCCGAGGTCCTAGAGCTTTGGGAGTTAGACTGAACCACTCTAAAAAATCTGAAAAAAATTCAGCTCACTTCAGAGTTCAGATACACGCTACACAACTCCATACACATCACCCTGATAGTTATTGTGGTTTATGCAGACAATTCTCTTTTGTGACTTATGAGGACACAAAAAACATTATCAGGACTTTAAAGGGCAATGATGTCACATTTTAAATGAGTCCTCATTAACATAAATACACAAACCTGACAGCACACAGCATTAACAGAACAGTCATTTTAATGTTAATAAAGTGCTCTTTTATATGAAATACTGCATATATATATATAAATAAAATATCTAAATAAACATGTCAAAATAATTGCACTTAATCTAGAACATAAATACAATAAAACAAACTAAAACAAACGTCACATGATTGTCACTGCAAGAAATGCAGAAAAAAGCGATAAACCCACAGGCAACTAACGGTCAGACGGCAGCCTGTCACATAACTCACATTAGCTTTACTGCTAAAATGTTCTCTAACTTGTAACTACCCATGTTGAACAGGTGGCATTACAAAATATATATGGGCATCAACTTAACCAAACAACCACATACACAATTGAACCCTGTGGATTTATAGCTTCTGTTTCTGTGACTGTCTTTTTCCAGTTATTCTCTGTTTCTGACAAAGTCCCGTATATTTTGCACTGTTCTTTGTGCTAATGCAGGGCCTTCTACCAGCTTGCAATGACTACATTCGTTTTTGGTGGCCAGTTTTCCTTTACAAATGTGACATCTGAAATGCTGCATTACTGCAGCAACCTCAGCCTTAGACCACACTTTCTTTGGCACTCTTCTGGACTCATGTTCTTGACCAGCATCTTGTCCTAGAAGATATGAAGATAGAGTAAAAGAAAAAATATCACACATACAACACAATGTGTTGGCCGGTTGGCTCAATCAAAACTTGAGTTCAACTAATGAACAGATTCCTGTAATGAACATTCTTGAATACTCAATTTTCAGTTGACTGTTCACCTGATTTGATTTCAACCAACTAAATTTGTCCAACTTTGATGAAATTTAATATTTGCTGCAGATGGTCTGAAGGAGTCAAGAGGCATTGAAAGTACAGCGAGAATGTTCTTAAAAGTAATGCATCAATAGTTTGTCATTGTTTTCTTGACCCAACACAAGGAACAGTCAACACAGGTTGGTACAGCTGCACACAGCTTTCCAGGCATTTGGCAGGTAGGTTGGAGAAGTTACCACAGGTTTAGGCTGTCTCGGTGTCTTCTGTCTGTTAGTAGAATCCCAGACTGACTGAATGATGCTTTAACTCTGGCTGTTTATCTTGCAACAGAGTACATTTGGGAATCAGACACTTCTGATGGTAGTGAGTGATGAATAAGAATCTAAACATCTGAAGTGCCAAAATGTTTTGCACCGATCATTTTTTGTAGAGAAGTGGTGCAGTTTGCTAATAATTATCATATTAAATCTAAATCTAACCCTAACTCAATGAAGGTGCAGAGAGACAGGAAACGGAGAGACAGTTGTGACATGCCATAAAGGATGTACTGGTTATGTGGTGTATGTATTACTGTGAACCAAATGCTCAGTAATCTGAACCCACTTATTGAATTGATCACTCTTTTGGTAAACCATAAACAGTTTTATCTGTGTTCAAAATCAAACAAACAATGTTTTCAGATGATACACACACCAGTCAAAATTACAACACTATTGAGGATTCATTAAACACTGTATCAGAAAATGGAAAACAGTGTTCAGGACATGTAGCTCCAGAATGTTTTGTTCATCATGCAGTAGATGCATTTTGTGTTTTCCAAAAAAAATATTCATAACTCAGTAACACAGTTAAGATATTTAAATTTAGATAATGCATAATGTAAGTACTGCAAGAATTACAGTATTGACGGTCTGTGCATTCAGCACTTGCATAAGGCCAAAGAACAAAGACAAGCATCTAAATGAAAAGCACATTACACTGTAAATGTAACTGCAAAATCAAAGTCAACAAGTGATTAATTCGGCCTAAGCATCACGTCTTTGTGCTGGGTCAGGACAGAGGACTTCATCTACATCACAGACAGCAGGAAAAAACCCTCTGGTGTGTCTAATCCAGCCACGGAAAGGAGATTCTCCCTTCTATAGGGTGTTTGGTCATATACCTTCCAGCCATGCAGAGAAAAACTTTATTCTATTGGGCTGAGGAAAGGGGAGTATGGTGGAAGGCAAACATTTATGAATTGCTGGTTGATGTTGAACCACTCTTGTATCACCCTTCAACTCACCCATGCTGTCTGTGCACTCTGAACTGGCTTATATTGGTTTCATCACATCATGAGCAACAAGTGTGAAGAGTTTTGAGTCTTTGTGTGTAAGCTATGATATCTGTGCTGTAACTGTGTTTAACTTCTGCCACCTGTGGCTACCATTATGCATCACAAGTGCAACATGTGTTTTAGTGAGTGAGAATGTGTTTAGAAAAACAGTAAATAAGATCTGCAGATTGTGTCTAACCAGGTGAAAATTGTTCATGGTTTTGCCAAAAGAGTGATTGATTCAATAATTGCATTTGGTTCAGAGAATGGAGTTTAGTGTTTTAGCAATACAGAAAAACTGTAAACACAATTACAGCACAGATATCATAGCTTACACACTTGTTGCTCATGATGTGATAAATATATATAAATAAATAATATAAATATAAATCAGTTCAGAGTGCACAGGAGGCATGGGTGAGTTGAAGGGTGATACCAGAGTGGTTCATGAATGTTTGCTTTCCATCATACTGTACTCCCCTTTCCTCACCCCAACAGAAGAGTTTTTCTCTGCATGGCGGTGGAAGGTATATCACTGAAACCCTATAAAAGGGAGAATCTCCTGCAGGCCATGGGATTGGCCGGTGGTGACAGGTGTAGAGTCTTGCCAAGGCTGGATCAGACACACCAGAGGGTTTTTCCTCCGTTACCTGTGATGTAGGCAATGTCCTGACCCAGCACAAAGACGTGATGCTGAGGCTGAATGAATCACTTGTTGACTTTGATTTTGCAGTTACATTTACAGCATAATATAATGTGCTTTTCAATTAGATTTTGTGTTTGTACTTTGGCCTTTTGCAGTACTGGATTTTTACGGTATGCAAGTACTGAATCAGCAGACAGTCAATACTGTAATTCTTGCAGTACTTACAGTATGCAATATCTAAACTGTGTTACTGAGTTGTGAATATTTTTTTGGAAAACACAAAATGTATTTAATGTATTATAAACAATAACCATTTTTTTCTGGAGTTACATGTCCTGAACACTGTTTTCCATTTTCTGATGTTTAATGAATGCTCAGTAGTGTTTTGAGACATTGTTTGATTTTGCAAGAAGGATCAGAGGTTTAATGAATGTAGTTTGAAAATTAGGTTTTGTGTTTACAGTTTTGAGAAAAGGGTGGAAGGATTCAAGAAATGTGTCTAAGCAATTTTGAAAAACTGTAACTAACTGCTGGGGCACCCCTATATATTCACATCATACAATATACTGTAACTGCATCATTTTAAGTGTAAAGATGCGTTACAATCAAACTTACCTTCAGAGAGAGGGACAGTCTCATTCACGGTGGAGGTCACTGATGACACTGCTTCTGCAAAACACATAATTTGCCAAAAGATTTTTTTAATGGAAAAATACATTCTATCAACAAACAAACAACTGTAAAGGGAAATAACTTACCAAAATCTGCAGCATCATGGACCTGCTCCGTGGCTGTAGAGCCTGTTGCAGCGCCCACAGCCTTACTAGTTTCACACTCTGGGAATGCTGTGCCAGTGGCATCAGAATCACTCTCACTGTCCTTGGCCTCAGTGTCACTTACTGCGATTTCATCTAGGAAATGGTGTTAGTAAAAGTCACAAATAGCACAAATTAAATAAAAAAATAATGTTTCATAGGTGTTACTTTGAAGAAGAGTTAATCATACACTGGAATACAACACATACATTACACATAAAACCAATGCACACGTACATTTCACTCAAAGCAGTGCAATCCCTTCTCTCTAAAAGGTCATAATGTTTTGTGTTTGTTCAATGGTTCCAAAAATGTTCAACTGTACAATCATCACTGTAGTACTTTAAATATAAATGTGGTAAACAAATATACATATCCAACCATCAGTATAAAAACAAAGATTAACAGCACTATATACACACAACATCTAAAATGATCATATGCCTGCACCAAATAGTAGAATACCAGGGCTTCAAGTAAGGAAAATGCCTCGGAGTGAAGACATGACAGAAGCTAACTGGAGTCAGGAAGTGTCAGTCCAGCAGCCTGTACTATGAAACAAGCTCAACATACTTAGGACATAATCGTGTTTTCTTATTTCTATTGAGAAAGATTCTTTTATACATGTACATTTTTTATATTTAAATGGGGCTGCTTTAATTTTAGCTATGTGCCCCTTTTAAAATCTGTATACACATCTACTTCTAATAGTTATACACTTAATTCACTTGTCTCACCTTTGCATTCATAGCCTAACCACTTCAACGATGATACAGGTCCCACACACTGAATGCACTTATCCAGGGTGGCTACTGTTGTGAGCACAAGGTGATGATTTTTACACTGTGGGCAAGAAGTTGACATGAGTTATTGGTCATATATACCACTGCCCATATAAATTATATCAATCATGTTCAGGTCACACACAGAGATCTGATACCGACTTACACTAAGAGAAGCACTTGACAAGAAGGTCTCTGTAAACCATTGTCCACATAAACCATATGTTCAGGTTACACACACTGATCTGATACTGACTTACACTAGAGAAGCACTTGACAAGAAGGTCTCTGTAAACCACTGTCCACATAAACCATATGTTCAGGTCACACACACTGATCTGATACTGACTTACACTAGAGAAGCACTTGACAAGAAGGTCTCTGTAAACCACTGTCCACATAAACCATATGTTCAGGTCACACACACTGATCTGATACTGACTTACACTAGAGAAACACTTGACAAGAAGGTCTCTGTAAACCACTGTCCACGTAAATTATATGTTCTGGTCACACACACTGATCAGATACTGACTTACACTAAGAGAAGCACTTGACAAGAAGGTCTCTGTAAACCAATGTCCACATAAACCATATGTTCAGGTCACACACACACTACACCAATTGACAATATTGGGTTACTTTATATTTTACCACACAAATCATAAAGCAGAACATAGGATTTCATTTACCTTTCCAACCCTGCTGGGATTCCTTGGATCTGGACATGACCCTGCAGCCATCTCAGTGTCATGGGGCTTGTTCACCATCTCAGTGTCATGGGTCCCTGCTGCCATCTTAGTGTCATGGGGCGTGTCCACCCTCTCAGTGTCATGGGTCCCTGCTGCCATCTTAGTGTCATGGGGCTTGTCCACCCTCTCAGTGTCATGGGTCCCTGCTGCCATCTTAGTGTCATGGGGCTTGTCCACCATTTCACTGCCATGGGTCCCTGCAGCATCATCCTACAGAAAAAAAAAGTTATAAGATGTTTCCTATGTAATACCATAAGAAAGGTGGGAAAAACATGACCTCTGACCAGTCATGGGACAAATTGTTAGCTTTTCCAGTGTGTCTTCACGCTCTCATAGAATTGTATTGCTATGATTTAGCAACACAGGAGTTTGAGACATTAATATCACAAAAGGAAAACTTCAGCTACCTTATATCTCCATGGCCAGTCTGAATCACCATAATCATATGTGATCTCCTCTCCAGGGCTTATACTATGTTTTGCAAACAAGCACAGATGGGGCTTTCCTTCAACCATAATGTACTTCATCTTTGCATTCGGGTTTACATGGTCATCGTTGGCCAGTCTGCCCAAGGTCCCGTCCTCTTTAGCCGCATCAACACTGTAATTGAAAATCATTTATAGTTTTGCAATGTGATTTAGTCTGACTTAAACACCTTCCGTTAATATATGTTCAGCAAACCATAATCAATGTGTCATTTAATTCTGATTCGACAATACCCACCACCAGAGTTTTCCATCAAAACGGAACTTGAACATGAAGTCCTTAAGGCTGTCATGGTAGATCCTCTGCCTCCTCTCACATTCCTGATGGGTAATGAGTTGACCTTGGTACTCTAGTAGGAAGTCCCCTTTTTCGAATGGGGCAGTAGTGAAGATCCCACGACCTAATTCACAAATATGTGTAACGTGTAAGTAAGATGCCATGTTTAAAGTTTAAAAGGTTTTAACATAATTCACTTGGTGGATATCCACAGTAAATAAGTACATTAAAATGCCCAATATAAATATATAAAAGAAAGAAGATTTAGTTGAAAGAAGTTCAGTTTTATGTTTTGTCATGAAGGCACCACCATCTTGCAGTATGATAACCTGTGATATCACAGGGTTGGTTTGCTGCCTTGGTACAATCATGAAAAGGTAGCCTCCATTTTCTCACATTTGTCTTTTCAATGTTATTCTCTTTCACTATTTTTCACATTTGTGTGTCACTGTCTCAATAATTCACAGACTCTATCCTTCATGTCTGTATCTTTCACTATGTTTTTTCATCTCCATCCTTTGCTATCTTTCACCGTTTCTACCAAGGGAGCAAACCAACCCAGTGACATCACAGTTTATCATTATGCAAGATGGCAGCCCTGTGACAAAACATATAACCGAACTTCTGCTTTACACATGTTTACATTTGTCATACTCCAAATTGTTAGGTGCAGTGGAATTCCATTAAGTGAATTACTCTTATGTGATTGGCTGCTTTATTTCCACTTTAATCATGATTAAATATTCAGAGCTTTACACTCACTAACCTTTGAAAACACTTATGTGTTTTACATCAAATCCTGGTTTGTCCTTTCCAGTGCTGACATAATATCTGGCATCATCCTTTGGATTGATACGTCTTCTTCTATTCATGTTTCTTGAAAAATCAAAAAACCTGTATTAAAGAAAAGACAGTCATGATTATGATGCTCATTTGAGGAATAACCATGGTAATCTTCTTGAATCATGTGGACAGAAGCC